>NW_027183624.1:0-159042 GCF_041296385.1 Aphelocoma coerulescens | reverse complement strand
CCCCAAATTTCCCCCCAGGGACCCCAAAATCCCCCCCGGGCAGCCCCAGAACCCTCCAGAGATCCCCCCCTGAGACCCCGAATTCCCCTGGGGGACCCCAAATCCCCCCCGAGCCCCCCGAGCCCCCCGGCCCCTCCCCACCTGGCCCCCAGGGTTTGGGGGTCGAAGAATTCCTGGGTGACGCTGACCCCGAACCAGAGCGCGGCGCCCGCGGCGGCCAGGCTGGGGGGGAGCCCGAAATCGGCCAAAATCAGCCCCAAATCGGCAAAATCGGCCCGAAATCGGCCAAAATCAGCCCCAAATCGGCCAAAATCGGCCAAAATCAGCCCAAATCAGCCCGAAATCGGCCGAAATCAGCCCAAAATCAGCCCAAATCAGCCCAAAATCGGCCAAAATCGGCCCAAAATCGGCCAAAATCAGCCCAAAATCAGCCAAATCAGCCCAAAATCGGCCAAATCGGCCAAAATCAGCCCAAATCGGCCAAAATCGGCCAAAATCAGCCCAAATCAGCCCGAAATCGGCCAAAATCGCCTCCAAATTACCCAAAATCGGCCCAAATCAGCCAAATCAGCCCCCAAATCCACCAAAGTCAGCCGCAAATAAGCCCCAAATCAGTCCAAAATCAGCCCGAAATCGGCCAAATCAGCCCAAAATCAGCCAAGATCGCTTCCAAATTACCCAAAATCAGCCCAAATTGGCCCAAATCAGCCCAAAATCAGCCCAAAATCGGCCCAAATCAGCCCCAAATCGGCCAAAATCAGCCCAAAATCAGCCCAAATCGGCCCAAATCAGCCCAAAATCGCCCAAAATTGGCCAAATCAGCCCAAATCAGCCTGAAATCGCCTCCAAATTACCCAAAATTGGCCAAAATGAGCCCTAAATCGCCTCCAAATTACCCAAAATCAGCCCAAGAATCAGCCAAATAGCCTCCAAATTACCCAAAATCGGCCCAAATCAGCCAAAATTGGTCTGAAATCGGCCAAAATCAGCCCGAAATTGCCTCCAAATTACCCAAAATCGTCCAAAACCGGCCCAAATCAGCCCCAAATCGCCTCCAAATTGCCCTAAATCGGCCAAAATTGGCTCCAAATTACCCAAAATTGGCCAAAATCGGCCCAAATCAGCTCAAAACCCACCTCCAAATTGCCCCAAATCAGCAAAATCAGCCCGAAATTGCCTCCAAATTACCCAAAATCGTCCAAAATCAGCCAAAATCGCCTCCAAATTACCCAAAATCACCCCAAAAATCCCCCCCAAGCCCCCCCAAACCCCCCTCGAACCCCCAAAATCCCCCAAATCCCCCCAAACCTCCCCAAAAACACCCCCCAGCCCCTCCCCCACCTCCCAAAACCCCCCAAATCCCCTCCCCGCCCCTCCCCCACCCCCCAAATTCCCTTCCCCGCCCCTCCCCCACCCCCCAAATCCCCTCCCCGCCCCTCCCCCACCCCCAAATCCCCTCCCCCGCCCCTCCCCCACCTGCCAGCAGCAGCAGCGCCCCCCCCGCGGCCGCGGGGCACCTCCGGGGTCCCGCGAAGCCCCCCAGGGCCACCCCCAGAGCCCCCAGGGCCGCCCCGAGCACGGCCAGGGCCCGGCTGCCCTGCAGGTACCCTGGGGGGGGGGAAAGGGGGGGTTAGAGACCCCAAAATCGCCCAAAATCACCCCAAAAACCTCCCCAAAATCACCCCAAAATCACCCCAAAAGCACCCCAAAATCACCCCAAAGTCACCCCAAAATCACCCCAAAATCACCCCAAAATCACACCCCAAACCCCCAGGGCCCGGCTGCCCTGCAGGTACCCTGGGGGGGGGGGAAGGGGGGGTTAGAGACCCCAAAATCGCCCAAAATCACCCCAAAAACCCTCCCAAAATCACCCCAAAGTCACCCCAAAATCACCCCAAAATCACCCCAAAATCACCCCAAAGTCACCCCAAAAACCTCCCCAAAATCACCACAAAATCACCCCAAACCCCCCAGGGCCCGGCTGCCCTGCAGGTAGCCTGGGGGGGGGGGAAAAGGGGGGTTAGAGACCCCAAAATCGCCCCAAAATCACCCCCAAAGTCACCCCAAAAGCACCCCAAAAACCTCCCCAAAATCACCCCCAAAATCACCCCCAGGGCCCGGCTGCCCTGCAGGTACCCTGGGGGGGAGAAAGGGGGGTTAGAGACCCCAAAATCACCCCATAATCACCCCAAAATCACCCCAAAGACACCCCAAAATCACCCCAAAATCACCCAAACCCCCCAGGGCCCGGCTGCCCTGCAGGTACCCTGGGGGGGGGGAAAGGGGGGTTAGAGACCCCAAAATCGCCCCAAAAACCACCCCAAAATCACCCCCAAAATCACCCCAAAACCTCCCCAAAATCACCCCAAAGTCACCCCAAAAACCTCCCCAGAAACACCCCCAAAATAACCCAAAGTTCCCCAAAATAACCCAAAACCCTCCTGAAAAACCTCCCCAGAAAAACCCTCCTGAAAAACCCCAAAAACACCCCAAAAATAACCCCAAAAATAACCCCAAAAACCTCCCTAAAATAACCCCAAAAAACCCCAAAATCACCCCAAAATCACCCCAAAGTCACCCAAAGTCACCCCAAAATCACCCCAACCCCCCCAGGGCCCGGCTGCCCTGCAGGTACCCTGGGGGGGGAAAGGGGGGGTTAGAGACCCCAAAATCACCCCAAAATCACCCCAAAATCACCCCAAAAACCTCCCCAGAAACACCCCCAAAAATAACCCAAAGTACCCCCAAAATCACCCAAAAACCCTCCTGAAAACCTCCCCAGAAAAACCCCAAAAAACACCCCAAAAATAACCCCAAAAACACCCCAAAAATAACCCCAAAAACCACCCCAAATATAACCCCAAAAACCTCCCCTAAAATAACCCCAAAAAACGACCCCAAAATTAGCCCCAAAACACCCCAAAATCACCCCAAAAATCTCCCCAAAAATAACCCCAAAACACCCCAAAATCACCCCAAACCCCCCAGGGCCCGGCTGCCCTGCAGGTACCCTGGGCGGGGGGGGGAAGGGGAGGTTAGAGACCCCAAAACAGCCCAAAATCACCCCAAAAACCTCCTGAAGAACATCCCAAAAGTAACCCCAGAAATAACCCCAAAAACTCCCCGAAATACCCCAAAAATAGCCCCAAAAACCTCCCCAAAAACACCACGAAAATAACCCCAAAAATAACCCCAAAAAAACCTCCCCAAAAACACCACAAAACGCCAAAAAATCCTCCCCAAAAATAACCCCAAAAACGACCCCAAAAATAACCCCAAAAACCTCCCCAAAAACACCCCAAAAACGACCCCGAAAACTCCCCCAAATACCCCAAAAATAGCCCCAAAAACCTCCCCAGAAACACCCCAAAAATAGCCCCAAAACTCCCCCAAAATAACCCAAAGTACCCCAAAATAACCCAAAACCCTCCTGAAAAACCTCCCCAGGAAAACCCAAAAATAACCCCAAAAACCTCCCCAAAACCACCACAAAAATAACCCCAAAAACACCCCAAAAACTACCCCGAAAACTCCCCCAAATACCCCAAAATCCCTCCAAAATCACCCCAAAAACCTCCTGAAGAACATCCCAAAATTAACCCCAGAAATAACCCCAGAAATCCCCAAAAGCACCCCAAAAATAGCCCCAAAAACTGTCCCAAATACCCCAAAAATAGCCCCAAAAACCTCCCCAGAAACACCCCAAAAATAACCCGAAGTACCCCAAAATAACCCAAAACCCTCCTGAAAAACCTCCCCAGAAAAACCTCAAAAACAACCCCAAAAACACCCCAAAAACAACCCCGAAAACCTCCCCAAAAACCCCCTAAAAATAACCCAAAATACACCGCAAAAATTGACCCAAATGCCCCAAAAATAGCCCCAAAAACCTCCCCAAAAATAACCCCCAAAAACTCCCCAAAAATAACCCCCAAAAACTCCCCAAAAATAACCCAAAAACCTCCTGAAAAATCTCCCTAAAAAACCCCAAAAATAACCCCAAAAAAACACCCCAAAACCAACCCCAAAAACCCCCTAAAAATCATTTTAAAAAAACCCAAACGCCCAAAACCCCCCCAAAATCCCCGCAAAAACCCCCCAAAATCCCCCCAAAATCCCCCCAAACCCCCAAATCCCCCAAACCCTCCAAAATCCCCCCAAAACTCCCCAAAAATCCCCCCAAACCCTCCAAAATCCCCCCAAAATTCCCCCAAAATCCCCCCAAACCCCCAAACCCCGACCCTCCCCTGGGACCCCAAAATCCCCGCCTGGACCCCCCCGGGTCACCCCCCAATGTCCCCCCGGTGTCCCCAAGGTCACCCCAAGGTCACCCCAAGGTCACCCCAAGGTCCCCCCGGTGTCCCCAATGTCCCCCCCGGTGTCCCCAAGGTCACCCCAATGTCCCCAATGTCCCCAAGGTCACCCCAAGGTCACCCCAAGGTCACCCCAAGGTCACCTCAATGTCCCCAATGTCCCCAAGGTCACCCCAAGGTCACCCCAAGGTCACCCTGGTGTCACCAAAGTCCCCCCGGTGTCCCCGATGTCACCCCAATGTCACCCCAGTGTCACCCCAAGGTCACCCCAAGGTCACCCCAATGTCCCCAATGTCCCCAAGGTCACCCCAAGGTCACCCCAAGGTCACCCCAATGTCCCCGATGTCCCCCCGGTGTCCCCGATGTCACCGCAAGGTCACCCCAAGGTCACCCCAATGTCCCCAATGTCCCCAAGGTCACCCCAAGGTCACCCCAAGGTCACCCCAAGGTCCTCCCGGTGTCCCCAATGTCACCCCCCCAGTGTCACCCTCCCTGGCACCCCAGTGTCCCCCCAATGTCCCCCCGCTGTCCCCGATGTCACCAGCACCCCCCCAGTCTCACCCCAGTGTCACCCCAAGGTCACCCCAAGGTCACCCCAATGTCCCTCCGGTGTCCCCAATGCCACCAGCACCCCCCGTGTCACCACCTGTGTCACCTCCCCAGTGTCACCCCAAGGTCACCCCAACGTCCCCCCCAACGTCCCCAATGTCCCCCCGGTGTCCCCAATGTCCCCACCCCCCCCCCAGTGCCACCCTCCCCGGCACCCCAAGGTCACCCCAAGGTCCCCCCGGTGTCCCCAATGTCCCCACGCCCCCCGTCCCCGTGCCCAATGTCCCAGCGTGCCCCCCAGGTGTCCCCGAGGTCCCCAGTCAGGTCCCGGTGTCCGGAGCACCCCCGTGTCACCCCAGTGTCACCCCAAGGTCACCCCAAGGTCCCCCCGGTGTCCCCAGTGTCACCATCCCCCCCCGTGTCACCCCCCGTGTCACCCCCCCAGCACCCCGGTGTCACCCCAAGGTCACCCCGATGTCCCCCCAATGTCCCCCCTCCCCCCTGTCCCTCCCTGTCCCCAATGTCCCCCTGGCCCCCCAGTGACGTCCCCAATGTCCCCAATGTCCCCAATGTCCCCAATGTCCCCCCAATGTCCCCCAATGTCCCCCAATGTCCCCCCAATGTCCCCCCAATGTCCCCCAGTGTCCCCCCGGTGTCCCCCCGGTGTCCCCGATGTCACCAGCACCCCCCCGGTGTCGCCCCAAGGTCACCCCGATGTCCCCCCAATGTCCCCCTTCCCCCCTGTCCCTCCCTGTCCCCGATGTCCCCCCGGCCCCCCAGTGACGTCCCCAATGTCCCCAATGTCCCCAATGTCCCCAATGTCCCCAATGTCACCCCAATGTCCCCCCAGTGTCCCCCCAATGTCCCCCCGGTGTCCCCGATGTCACCAGCACCCCCCCGGTGTCACCCCAAGGTCACCCCAAGGTCACCTCAGTGTCACAGCGGCGTCACCCCCCCTCCTCCCGTGTCACCCCCCTGGCACCCCAAGGTCACCCCAATGTCCCCCCAGTGTCCCCGATGTCACCAGCCCCCCCCCCGGCACCCCAAGGTCACCCCAATGTCCTCAATGTCCCCCCTCCGGTGTACCCGATGTCACCCCCCCAATGCCACCCCAATGTCCCCCCAGTGTCCCCCCAGTGTCCCCCCAGTGTCCCCCCCCTCCCCCCTGTCCCCATCCCTGTCCCCCCCATCCCCCCGGCCCCAGTGTCCCCCCCGGCCCTCCAGTGACGTCCCCAGTGTCCCCCCAGTGTCCCCCCAATGTCCCCCCAGTGTCCCCCTGTCCCTTCCTGTCCCCTCCCGGCCCTGTCCTGTCACTGATGTCCCCCCTGTCCCCCCCATCCCCCACCCCCTGTCCTTCCTGTCCCCAGTGTCCCCAATGTCCCCCTGTCCCTTCCTGTCCCCCCCTCCCCCATGTCCCCCGTCCTCTCCCTGTCCCCAATGTCCCCAATCCCCCCCAATGTCCCCCCCAATGTCCCCCCAATGTCCCCCCCAATGTCCCCCCAATGTCCCCCAATGTCCCCCCAATGTCCCCCCTGTCCCCAATGTCCCCCCAATGTCCCCCCAATGTCCCCATCCCCCCAATGTCCCCAATGTCCCCCCAATCCCCCCCAATGTCCCCCCCGTCCTCCCTGTCCCCAATCCCCCCCCAGTGTCCCCCATCCCCAATGTCCCCCTGTCCCTTCCTGTCCCCCCTCCCCCATGTCCCCAATGTCCCCCCGTCCCCCCAGTGTCCCCAGTCCCCTCTGTCCCCAATGTCCCCCCAATGTCCCCCCTGTCCCCAGTGTCCCCCCACCCTCTCACTGACGTGTCCCCAATGTCCCCCTGTCCATCCATCCCTGTCCGCCGAGCCTCCCGATGTCCCCTCAATGTCCCCAGTGTCCTCAGTCCCCCCAGTTCCCCCCAGTCCCCCCAGTCCCCCCAGTCCCCAGTTCCCCCCAGTCCCCCCAGTCCTCCCAGTGTCCCCAGTCCCCGTACCGGGCAGGGTGCCCAGTGACACCAGGGGCACACACGAGGTGACCCCAATGTCCCCCCAGTCCCCAATCCCCCCTGTCCCCCCTGTTCCCAGTTCCCCCCCGTTCCCCCCAGTCCCCCCAGTCCCCAATCCCCCCTGTCCCCCCAGTTCCCAGTTCCCCCCAGTTCCCCCCTGTCCCCCCAGTCCCCCCAGTCCTCCCAGTGTCCCCAGTCCCCGTACCGGGCCGGGTGCCCAGTGACACCAGTGGCACACACGAGGTGACCCCAATGTCCCCCCAGTCCCCAATCCCCCCTGTCCCCCCTGTTCCCAGTTCCCCCCCGTTCCCCCCAGTCCCCCCAGTTCCCCCAGTCCCCCCAGTCCCCGTACCGGGCAGGGTGCCCAGTGACACCAGGGGCACACACGAGGTGACCCCAATGTCCCCCCAGTGTCCCCAATCCCCCCAATGTCCCCCCAGTCCCCCCAGTCCCCCCAATCCCCCCTGTCCCCCCTGTCCCCAGTTCCCCCCAGTTCCCCCCAGTTCCCCCCAGTCCCCCCAGTTCCCCCCAGTCCCCCCAGTCCCCGTACCGGGCAGGGTGCCCAGTGACACCAGGGGCACACACGAGGTGACCCCGATGTCCCCTCACTGTCCCCAATCCCCCCAGTTCCCCCCTGTTCCCAGTTCCCCCCTGTCCCCCCAGTTCCCCCCAGTCCCCCCAGTCCCCCCAGTTCCCCCCAGTTCCCCCCTGTCCCCCCAGTCCCCCCAGTGTCCCCAGTTCCCCCCAGTCCCCCCAGTCCCCGTACCGGGCAGGGTGCCCAGTGACACCAGGGGCACACACGAGGTGACCCCAATGTCCCCTCACTGTCCCCAATCCCCCCTGTCCCCAGTTCCCCCCAGTTCCCCCCAGTCCCCCCAGTCCCCGTACCGGGCAGGGTGCCCAGTGACACCAGGGGCACACACGAGGTGACCCCAATGTCCCCCCAGTGTCCCCAATCCCCCCAATGTCCCCCCAGTCCCCCCAGTCCCCCCAGTCCCCCCAGTTCCCCCCAGTCCCCCCAGTCCCCCCAGTCCCCGTACCGGGCAGGGTGACCAGTGACACCAGTGGCACACACGAGGTGACCCCGCTGGCATCGGTGCCGCAGTCGGCCCAGAGCCCGCGGGTGAAGATGACCGGGGTGACCGCGCTGCTCTGGCCCCCGCCCATCCCCCACACGCCCTCGGCCACCGCGGCCACCAGGAGCCCCCAGCCCGTCACCCCCAGGGCCACCGCGGCCAGCGCGGCCACCGGGCCCCAGTGCCACCCCCCCGGTGCCATCCGCGGCCACTGGGCACTGGTGGCACTGGGCAGCGGGTGCCGGTCAGCGGGCACCGGTGGCACTGGTCAGCGGGCACTGGTGGAACTGGTGGCACTGGTGGCACTGGTGGCACTGGTTGCTGGTCGCTGCTGGTGCTGGTCAGTGGTAGCACTGGGAGTGCTGGTCAGTGGTCACCGGTGGCACTGGGAGCACTGGTCACTGGTCACTGGTGGTGTTGGGAGTGCTGGTCAGTGGTCACTGGTGGCACTGGTCACTGGGCACTGATGGCGCTGGTGGCACTGGTCACTGGTGGTGCTGGTCACTGGTGGTGCTGGTCAGTGGTCACCAGTGGTGCTGGTCACTGGTCACCGGTGGCACTGGACACTGGTGGAACTGGGAGTGCTGGTCAGTGGTCACTGGTGGCACAGGTCACTGGTGGAACTGGGAGTGCTGGTCAGTGGTCACTGGGAACGCTGGTCACTGGTGGCACAGGTCACTGGTGGAACTGGTGGTGATGGTCACTGGTGACACTGGGAGTGCTGGTCAGTGGTCACTGGTGGCACAGGTCACTGGTGGAACTGGTGGTGATGGTCACTGGTGACACTGGGAGCACTGGTCACTGCTGGCACTGGTAGTGCTGGTCACTGGTCACTGGTGACACCAATGTCACTGGTGTCCACCACTGGTCATCGGTGTCTGGCCAAGGTGTCACTGGTGTCACTGGTGTCACTGGTCACTGGTGTCCAGCCAGGTGTCACTGGTGTCACTGGTGTCCAGCACTGGTCACTGGTGTCACTGGTGTCCAGCCAGGTGTCACTGGTGTCACTGGTGTCACTGGTGTCACTGGTGTCACCGGTCAGTGCTGTCCGGCCAGGATGTCACTGGTGTTTGCTGGTGTCACTGGTGGCCAGCACTGGTGAGTGATGTCCAGCACTGGTGTCACTGGTGTCACTGGTGTCACTGGTGTCACCGGTCAGCGCCGTCCAGCCAGGATGTCACTGATGTTTACTGGTGTCACTGGTGTCCAACACTGGTGTCAGTGGTGTCCGGCACTGGTCAGTGATGTCCAGCCAGGATGTCACTGGTGTCACTGGTCACCGGTGTCACTGGTGTCACTGGTGTCACTGGTGTCCGGCACTGGTCAGTGATGTCCAGCCGGGATGTCACTGGTGTCACTGGTCACTGGTGTCACTGGTGTCACTGGTCACTGGTGTCCGGCACTGGTCAGCGATGTCCAGCACTGGTGTCACTGGTGTCCAACACTGGTGTCACTGGTGTCACTGGTCAGTGATGTCCGGCCGGGATGCCACTGGTGTCACTGGTGTCACTGGTGTCACTGGTGTCCAGCACTGGTCACTGCTGTCACTGGTCACTGGTGTTTACTGGTGTCACTGGTCAGCGATGTCCAGCACTGGTGTCACTGGTGTGCACTGGTGTCACTGGTGTCCGGCACTGGTCAGCGATGTCCAGCACTGGTGTCACTGGTGTTTACTGGTGTCACTGGTGTCCGGCACTGGTGTCACTGGTGTGCACTGGTGTCACTGGTGTCCGGCACTGGTGTCACTGGTGTGCACTGGTGTCACTGGTGTCCGGCACTGGTCACTGGTGTCACTGGTCAGCGATGTCCAGCACTGGTGTCACTGGTGTCCGGCACTGGTCAGCGATGTCCAGCACTGGTGTCACTGGTGTTTACTGGTGTCACTGGTGTCCGGCACGGGTGTCACTGGTGTTTACTGGTGTCACTGGTGTCCGGCACTGGTCAGCGCTGTCCGGCCGGGCGTGGCCGGGGTGGGGGAGGGGCCGCGTGCCACCGGCGCCCCTTGGGGGGTGCCCCCCCGCCCCTCCCCCCCTCAGGAAGGAACCAGGTGTCCGGAGCCGCCCCTCCCCCCTTCCGGAGCCGCCCCTCCCCCCTTCCTGCCCCTCCCCCCCCCGGGGGCACCCGAGGGGTCCGGGCCGCCCCTCCCCCACCCGGGCCCCTTCCTGTGACGCAAATCGGGGGGGGGAGGGGCGAAGGGGGGGAAATGGGGGGGGAGGGACCCCAAAAACCGCGGGGGGGCCCGGGGGGGGCTCTGGGGGGGCTCAGGTGGCACTTGGGGGGCTCTGGGGGCACTTGGGGGGCTCGGGGGGGGCTTGGGGGGCTCTGGGGGCACTTGGGGGGCTCTGGGGGCTCGGGGGGCACTTGGGGGGCTCGGGGGGGGCTTGGGGGGCTCTGGGGGCACTTAGGGGGCTCTGGGGGACACTCGGGGGGCTCGGGGGGCACTTGGGGGGCTCTGGGGGCACTTGGGGGGCTCGGGGGGGGCTTGGGGGGCTCTGGGGGCACTTGGGGGGCTCTGGGGGACACTCGGGGGGCTCGGGGGGCACTTGGGGGGCTCTGGGGGACACTTGGGGGGCTCAGGTGGCACTTGGGGGGCTCTGGGGACACTTGGGGGGCTCGGGGGGTTCTAGAGGACACTCGGGGGTCTCTGGGGACACTTGGGGGGCTCTGGGGGCACTTGGGGGGCTCTGGGGACACTTGGGGGGATCGGGGGGTCTTGGGGGGCTCTGGGGACACTCGGGGGGTTCTGGGGGGCTCTGGGGGGGCTCAGGGGACAATTTGGGGTCACTCGGGAGTCTCGGAGACTTGGGGGGCACTTGGGGGGCTCTGGGGACCCTCGGGGGACATTTGGGGGACACTTGGGGGTCTCAGAGACTTGGGGGGCTCTGGGGACAATTTGGGGGGCTCAGGTGGCACTTGGGGACACTCGGGGGGCTCGAGGGCACGGGGGGACATTTGGGGGGCTCTGGGGGACACTCGGGGGTCTCAGGTACTTGGGGGGCTCTGGGGGGGCTCAGGGGACAATTTGGGGGCTCAGGTGGCGCTTGGGGACACTCGGGGGGCTCCGGGGACACTCGGGGGACATTTGGGGGACACTTGGGGGGCTCAGGGGACAATTTGGGGACACTGGGGGGTCTCAGAGACTTGGGGGGCCCTGGGGACCCTCGGGGGACATTTGGGGGACACTTGGGGGCTTCAGACATTTGGGGGGCTCAGGGGGCTCAGGGGACACTTGGGGGGCACGGGGGGACACTTGGGGACACTCGAGGGGCTCGAGGGCACGGGGGGACATTTGGGGGGCTCTGGGGGACACTCGGGGGACATTTGGGGGACACTCGGGGGTCTCAGAGACTTGGGGGGCTCTGGGGGGGCTCAGGTGACAATTTGGGGACACTTTGGGGGGTCTCGGAGACTTGGGGGGCTCTGGGGACCCTCTGGGAACATTTGGGGGATACTTGGGCGGTTCAGACACTTGGGGGGGCTCAGGGGACAATTTGGGGTCACTCGGGAGTCTCGGAGACTTGGGGGGCACTTGGGGGGCTCTGGGGACCTTCGGGGGACACTTGGGGGACACTTGGGGGGTTCAGACATTTGGGGGGCTCAGGGGACACTTGGGGACACTCGGGGGGCTCGAGGGCATGGGGGGACATTTGGGGGGCTCTGGGGGACACTTGGGGGGTCTCAGAGACTTGGGGGACACTTGGGGGGCTCTGGGGACCCTCGGGGGGCATTTGGGGGACACTCGGGGGCTCAGGGGACACTTGGGGGGCTCAGGGGACACTTGGGGGGCTCGAGGGCACGGGGGGACATTTGGGGGGCTCTGGGGGACACTTGGGGGTCTCAGGTACTTGGGGGGCTCTGGGGGGGCTGAGGTGACAATTTGGGGGCTCAGGTGGCGCTTGGGGACACTCGGGGGGCTCGAGGGACACTTGGGGGGCTCTGGGGGACACTTGGGGACACTCGGGGGGTCTCGGAGACTTGTGGGGCTCTGGGGACCCTCGGGGGACAATTTGGGGGACACTTGGGGGGCTCAGGTGGCACTTGGGGACACTCGGGGGGCTCCGGGGACACTCGGGGGTCACTCGGGGGGCTCGAGGGCACGGGGGGACATTTGGGGGGCTCGGGGGGACACTCGGGGGTCTCGGAGACTTGGGGGGCTCTGGGGGGGCTCAGGGGACAATTTGGGGTCACTCGGGAGTCTCGGAGACTTGGGGGGCTCTAGGGGGGCTCTGGGGACCTTCGGAGGACATTTGGGGGACACTTGGGGGACATTTGGGGGACATTTGGGGGTTCAGACACTTGGGGGGGCTCAGGGGACAATTTGGGGACACTGGGGGGTCTCAGAGACTTGGGGGGCTCTGGGGACCCTCGCGGGACATTTGGGGGACACTTGGGGGCTTCAGACATTTGGGGGGCTCAGGGGACACTTGGGGGGCTCGAGGGCACGGGGGGACATTTGGGGGGCTCTGGGGGACACTTGGGGGTCTCAGGTACTTGGGGGGCTCTGGGGGGGCTGAGGTGACAATTTGGGGGCTCAGGTGGCTCTTGGGGACACTCGGGGGGCTCTGGGGGACACTCGGGGGGTCTCAGAGACTTGGGGGACACTTGGGGGGCTCTGGGGACCCTCGGGGGGCATTTGGGGGACACTTGGGGGGTTCAGGGGACAATTTGGGGACACTGGGGGGTCTCAGAGACTTGGGGGGGCTCTGGGGACCCTCGGGGGACATTTGGGGGATACTCGGGGGCTTCAGACATTTGGGGGGCTCAGAGGACACTTGGGGGGCTCAGGGGACAATTTGGGGGCTCAGGTGGCGCATGGGGACACTCGGGGGGCTCTGGGGACACTCGGGGGTCTCAGAGACTTGGGGGGGCTCTGGGGGGGCTCTGGGAACATTTGGGGGACACTTGGGCGGTTCAGACACTTGGGGGGGCTCAGGGGACAATTTGGGGTCACTCGGGAGTCTCGGAGACTTGGGGGGCACTTGGGGGGCTCTGGGGACCCTCGGGGGACATTTGGGGGACACTTGGGGGGTTCAGACATTTGGGGGGCTCAGGGGACACTTGGGGACACTCGGGGGGCTCGAGGGCATGGGGGGACATTTGGGGGGCTCTGGGGGACACTTGGGGGTCTCAGAGACTTGGGGGGCTCTGGGGGGGCTGAGGTGACAATTTGGGGGCTCAGGTGGCTCTTGGGGACACTCGGGGGGCTCTGGGGGACACTCGGGGGGTCTCAGAGACTTGGGGGACACTTGGGGGGCTCTGGGGGACACTCGGGGGACATTTGGGGGACACTCGGGGGGCTCTGGGGGACACTCGGGGGGTCTCAGAGACTTGGGGGACACTTGGGGGGCTCTGGGGACCCTCGGGGGGCATTTGGGGGACACTTGGGGGGCTCAGGGGACAATTTGGGGACACTGGGGGGTCTCAGAGACTTGGGGGGGCTCTGGGGACCCTCGGGGGACATTTGGGGGACACTTGGGCGGTTCAGACTCTTGGGGGGGCTCAGGGGACACTTGGGGGGCTCAGGGGACAATTTGGGGTCACTCGGGGGTCTCGGAGACTTGGGGGGCACTTGGGGGGCTCTGGGGACCCTCGGGGGACATTTGGGGGACACTTGGGGGGCTCAGGGGACACTTGGGGGACACTTGGGGGTTCAGACACTTGGGGGGCTCAGGGGACAATTTGGGGACACTGGGGGGTCTCAGAGACTTGGGGGGCTCTGGGGACCCTCGGGGGACACTTGGGGGCTTCAGACATTTGGGGGGCTCAGGGGACTCAGGGGACACTTGGGGGGCTCAGGGGACACTTGGGGACACTTGGGGGGCTCAGAGACTTGTGGGGCTCTGGGGGGCTCTGGGGACCCTCGGGGGACATTTGGGGGGTTCAGGTGACAATTTGGGGGTTCAGGGGACAATTTGGGGGCTCGGGTGGCTCTTGGGGACACTCGGGGGGCTCGAGGGACACTCGGGGGGTCTCAGAGACTTGGGGGACACTTGGGGGGCTCTGGGGACCCTCGGGGGGCATTTGGGGGACACTCGGGGGGTTCAGGGGACACTTGGGGGACACTTGGGGGTCTCAGAGACTTGGGGGGCTCTGGGGACCCTCGGGGGACATTTGGGGGACATTTGGGGGTCTCAGGGGGACACTTGGGGGACACTTGGGGGGTCTCGGAGACTTGGGGGGCTCCGGGGGGGCTCTGGGGACAATTTGGGGTCACTCGGGGGGGTCTCGGAGACTTGGGGGGGCTCTGGGGACCCTCGGGGGACATTTGGGGGACACTTGGGGGTCCCAGGGGCCACTGGGGGGACTCCGAGACTTAGGGGCCACTCGGGGTCACTCAGGGTCACTCAGGATCACTCGGGGTCACTCAGGGGTCACTCAAGGGTCACTCGGGGGTCACTAAGGGTCACTCAGGGGTCACTCGGGGTCACTCAGGGGTCACTCAGGGGTCACTTGGGGTCACTCAGGGGTCACTCAGGGTCACTCGGGGTCACTCAGGGGTCACTCAGAGCTCACTCAGGGGTCACTCAGAGCTCACTCAGGGCTCACTCAGGGGTCACTCAGGGGTCACTCAGGGGTCACTCGGGGGTCACTAAGGGTCACTCAGGGGTCACTCGGGGTCACTCAGGGGTCACTCGGGGTCACTCGGGGGTCACTCAGGGGTCACTCAGGGTCACTCGGGGTCACTCAGGGGTCACTCAGGGGTCACTCGGGGTCACTCGGGGGTCCCCAGCTCCCCCCAGCCCCCCCCCCATTCCCCTCCCCCACAGACGAGGCTCGGCCCCTCCCCCACGTGGGAAAAGCCACTTTATTCCCCTCCCCCCACGGCGGGGGGGGAGGGGCGGGAGGGGGCGTGGCCAGGCCGGGCCCCGCCCCCCTCCCCGCTGGAAGCGCTGCGATTGGTCAGGGCTCTGTTGGGGGCGGGGCTTTGTGCTTTGATTGGCCCCTCCCCCTTCGGGGGCGGGGTTATTGCTGTCACTCAAGAGGCTCCGCCCACGAGGGGCGGGGCCGAGGCGCGGGGAGGGGGCGGGGCCATGCGGGAGCAGCCAATGGGAGGCGGCGGAGGGGGCGGGGTCAGGGCGGGGCCGCCCCTCCCCCCAGCAGGGGCTCGAGCTCGCGCAGCGCCGCGGGGCCGAGGCGGGGCAGGACCTGGGGGGGAAAAACACCGAAATCGGCGGAAATTCACCCAAAATCGGGGACAATTCACCAGAAATCGGTGGAAATTAACCAAAAATCTGCGGAAATTCACCCGAAATCGGCGGAAATTCACCCAAAATCTGCGGAAATTCACCCGAAATTGGCAGAAATTCACCCAAAATCGGGGACAACTCACCAGAAATCGGTGGAAATTCACCCAAAATCGGTGACAATTCACCCGAAATCCGCGGAAATTCCCCCAAAATCGGTGACAATTCACACGAAATTGGCAGAAATTCACCCAAAATCGGGGACAATTCAGCCCAAATGGGTGACAATTCACCCGAAATCCGCGTAAATTCACCCAAAATCCGCGTAAATTCACCCAAAATCCGCGTAAATTCACCCAAAATTGGCGGAAATTCACCCGAAATCAGCGGAAATTCACCCGAAATCTGCAGAAATTCACCCCAAATCGGTGACAATTCACCCGAAATCGGCGGAAATTCACCCAAAATCGGCGGAAATTCACCCCAAATCGGTGACAATTCACCCGAAATCCGTGGAAATTCACCCAAAATCGGCGGAAATTCACCCGAAATTGGTGAAAATTGACCCAAAATCGGTGGAAATTCACCCAAAATCGGCGGAAATTGACCCGAAATCGGTGACAATTCACACGAAATCAGCGGAAATTCACCCAAAATCGGCGGAAATTCACCCAAAACCGCCAGAAATTCACCCGAAATCGGCGGAAATTCACCCAAAATCGGTGACAATTCACCCAAAATCAGCGGAAATTCACCCAAAATTGGTGAAAATTGACCCAAAATCGGCGGAAATTCACCCGAAATCAGCGGAAATTCACCCAAAATCGGTGAAAATTCACCCAAAAATCTGCAGAAATTCACCTGAAATCGGGGACAATTCACCCAAAATCTTCAAAAATTAACTGAAAATCTGCGGAAATTCACCCAAAATCGGTGGAAATTCACCAAAATCGGTGAAAATTCACCCGAAATTGGTGAAAATTCACCCAAAATCTGCAAAAATTCACCCAAAATCTGCAAAAATTCACCCAAAATCTGACAAATTGACCCAAAATCTGTGAAAATTCACCCAAAATCTGTGAAAATTAATGGAAATTCACCCCAAATTGACCCAAAATCTACGAAAATTCACCCAAAATCTGACAAATTGACCCAAAATCTTCAAAAATTGACCCAAAATTTGACAAATTGACCTGAAATCGGTGAGAATCAACCCAAAAAGCCCCAAATGACACAAATCAGCCCCAAATTCATGAAAATCAACCCAAAATCTGACAGATGAGCTCCAAAATCTGCAAAAATGAACCCAAAATCTGACCAAAACCCCCCAAAATCGGCACAAATCACCCCAAATTAACCCCAAACCACCCAAAATCAGACAAAATTAACCCAAATCTGGACTAATTCATCCAAAATCTGTGACAATTAACCCAAAATGTGACCAAAAAACCCCAAAACGGAAACAGATCGGCCCAAAAACTGCGAAAATCAACCCAAAACTCAGATGAAGCCAAAATCACAGGAACGGAGCCCAAAATCTGTGAAAATTAACCCAAAACCTGCAAAAATTAACTCAAAATCACCCCAAAACCTGACAGATTAACCCAAAATCCGACAAAATCACCCCAAAATCTGCAAAGCCCAGTCCGAAATCAGCCCAAATTAACCCAAAATCCACACGAATCACCCCAAAATTCTTCTGAAACACCCCCAGATCACCTGAGAGCGACCAAAATCAACCGAAATCAACCGAAATCAACCGAAATGACCCAAAATCCAATCAAATCGTTGAAAATCAACCCCAAAGCGGCCAAAAGCAGCGAAACCAACCCAAAATCGGCCAAAATTAACCCGAAACCAACTGAAAATCGCTCCGAGATGGACACAAATCACCCCAAACCACCCAAAATCAACCAAAATCACCCCAAATCACCCAAAATCAACCAAAATCACCCCAAATCACCCAAAATCAACTAAAATCACTTCAAATCACCTCAAATCAACCAAAATCACCCCAAATCAACCAAAATCAACCAAAATCACCCCAAATCACCCCAAATCACCTCAAATCACCCAAAATCAACCCAAATCACCCCAAATCACCCAAAATCAACCAAAATCAACCCAAATCACCCCAAAATCACCTCAAATCACCCAAAATCAACCCAAATCAACCCAAATCAACCAAAATCACCTCAAATCAACTAAAATCAACCCAAAATCAACCAAAATCACCCCAAATCACCCAAAATCACCTCAAATCACCCAAAATCAACCCAAATCACCCCAAATCACCCAAAATCAACCAAAATCAACCCAAATCACCCAAAATCACCCAAAATCAACCAAAATCAACCCAAATCACCCCAAATCACCCAAAATCAACCAAAATCAACCCAAATCACCCAAAATCGCCCCAAATCAACCAAAATCAACCAAAATCAACCCAAATCACCTCAAATCATCCAAAATCAACCCAAATCACCCCAAATCACCCCAAATCAACCCAAATCACCCAAAATCGCCCCAAATCAACCAAAATCGCCCCAAATCAACCAAAATCAACCAAAATCACCCCAAATCACCCAAAATCACCTCAAATCACCCAAAATCAACCAAAATCAACCCAAATCAACCAAAATCACCTCAAATCAACTAAAATCAACCCAAAATCAACCAAAATCACCCCAAATCACCCCAAATCACCTCAAATCACCCAAAATCAACCCAAATCACCCCTAATCACCCCAAATCACCCAAAATCAATCAAAATCACCCAAAATCACCCAAAATCAACCAAAATCAACCCAAATCAACCCAAATCACCTCAAATCAACCAAAATCAACCAAAATCACCCCAAATCACCCCAAATTAACCCAAAATCACCCCAAATCAACAAAAATCATCCCAATCACCCAAAATCAACCAAAATCACCCCAAATCACCCCAAATCACCTCAAAACAACCCCCAGGACCCCCTCAAATCACCCCTGGACCCCCAACCCCCCCCATTCCCTCCCAGATGCCCCTCGGGTCCCCCCAAACCCCCCCAGGACCCCCCAAATTCCCCCCAGGATCCCCCAAACATCCCCAGGACCCCCCCAATTCCCCCCAAACCCTCCCCAACCCCCCCCAGGATTCCCCAAATTTCCCCCAAACCCCCGCCCCCAGCACCCCCAAATTCCCCAGGACCCCCCAAACCCTCCCCAAACCCCCCCCGAGACCCCCCCAAATTTCCCCCAGGACCCCCCAAACCCTCCCCCAAACTCCCCCCAGGACCCCCAAATTTCCCCCAGGACCCCCCAAACCCTCCCCCAACCCCCCCCCAGGACCCCCCAAATTTCCCCCAGGACCCCTCAAAACCCTCCCCAACCCCCCCCCAGGACCTCCAAACCTCCCCCAGAACCCCCAAATTCCCCCCAGGACCCCCCAAACCCTCCCCCAGGACCCCCCCCAAATCCCCCCAAACCTCCCCAACCCCCCCCAGGACCCCCCAAACCCTCCCCAAATTCCCGCCCCTCCCTCACCTGCAGGGCCTGGAGTTGCTCCCGCAGCCCCCGGGGGGTCTCGGCCCCCACCAGGACGGAGCTGACGCCCTCGAGCCGCAGGGACCAGGCTGGGGACAGGGACGGGGACACCCCGGGGTCACCCCGGTGTCACCCCAGTGTCACCCACC
The DNA here is from genome assembly GCF_041296385.1 of Aphelocoma coerulescens. Classification (NCBI taxonomy): domain Eukaryota; kingdom Metazoa; phylum Chordata; class Aves; order Passeriformes; family Corvidae; genus Aphelocoma; species Aphelocoma coerulescens. The sequence continues at coordinate 140,257 of NW_027183624.1, read as the reverse complement.
CCCTTGGTGTCACCCTGGTGTCACCCAGGGTCACCCCAGTGTCACCCACCCCCTCAGGGTGACCCCGGTGTCACCCCAACGCCCTCGAGCCGCAGGGACCAGGCTGGGGACAGGGACACCCCAGTGTCACCCCAGTGTCACCCACCCCCTCAGGGTCACCCTGGTGTCACCCAGGGTCACCCCGGTGTCACCCCAGTGTCACCCACCCCCTCAGGGTCACCCTGGTGTCACCTCAGCGTCACCCCAGTGTCACCCAGTGTCACCCACCCCCTCAGGGTCACCCCGGTGTCACCCCAACGCCCTCGAGCCGCAGGGACCAGGCTGGGGATGGGGACACCCCGGGGTCACCCCGGTGTCACCCAAGTGTCACCCAGGGTCACCCCAGGGTCACCCAGGGCCACCCACCCCCTTGGTGTCACCTCAGGGTCACCCCGGTGTCACCCCAACGCCCTCGAGCCGCAGGGACCAGGCTGGGGACAGGGACAGGGTCACCCCAGGGTCACCCAGGGTCACCCCAATGTCACCTCAGGGTCACCCACCCCCTCAGGGTCACCCCGGTGTCACCCCAACGCCCTCGAGCCGCAGGGACCAGGCTGGGGACAGGGACACCCCGGGGTCACCCACCCCTTTGGTGTCACCCAGGGTCACCCCAGTGTCACCCACCCCCTCTGTGTCACCCCAGTGTCACCCCAACGCCCTCGAGCTCCAGGGACCAGGCTGGGGACAGGGACGGGGACACCCCGGGGTCACCCCAGGGTCACCTCAGGGTCACCCCGGTGTCACCCCAGTGTCACCCAGGGTCACCCAGGGTCACCCCCCCCCCTCAGGGTCACCCCGGTGTCACCCCAACGCCCTCGAGCTGCAGGGACCAGGCTGGGGACAGGGACACCCCGGGGTCACCCAGGGTCACCCCAGTGTCACCCACCCCCTTGGTGTCACCCTGGTGTCACCCAGGGTCACCCAGTGTCACCCCAGTGTCACCCACCCCCTCAGGGTCACCTCAGGGTTACCCCGGTGTCACCCACCCCCTCAGGGTCACCCACCCTGCCCACATCCCCAGTGTCACCTCAGGGTCACCCTGGTGTCACCCACCCCCTCAGGGTGACCCCGGTGTCACCCCAACGCCCTCGAGCCGCAGGGACCAGGCTGGGGATGGGGACACCCCGGGGTCACCCACCCCCTCGGTGTCACCTCAGGGTCACCCCGGGGTCACCCACCCTGCCCACATCCCCAGTGTCACCTCGGGGTCACCTCGGGGTCACCCCGGGGTCACCCTGGTGCCATCCTGACACCCCCCCCGCACCCCCCGCGTGCCCCGTGTCCCCCACATCCTCCTGTCCCCGATGTCCCTGAACCCCCCAATCCCCCCCGATGTCCCTGAACCCCTCAACCCTCTGATGTCCCCCCGATGTCCCCCCGTGTCCCCTCACCGATCCCCAGCTGTCTCTCGGAGCACCCCAACTTCTGGGCCAGTGGCCGCAGCTCCCCCAGAGCCACCGGGCAGCGGGGGCCGGCCCTGGGGACACAGCGGGGACATTGGGGACATTGGGGGGACATTGGGGGGACATTGGGGGGGACATTGGGGACAGTGGGGGGCATTGGGGGGACAGTGGGAGGGACATTGGGGGGACAGTGGGGGGACATTGGGGGGGCATTGGGGGGACAGTGGGGGGGGACATTGGGGGACATTGGGGGACATTGGGGGACACTGGGGGACATTGGGGACATTGGGGGGCATTGGGGGGACATTGGGGGGACATTGGAGGTGTTGGGGGGATTGGACGGGTTGGGGACATCGGGGACATCTGGGGGCACTGGGGACATTTGGGGGGCATTGGGACATCTGGGGTATTGGGGGACATTTGGGGACATTTGGGGGGCATTGGGGGGCATTGGGGGGACATTGGGGGGCATTGGGGGGGACATTGGGGGGACATCGGGGTATTGGGGGACATTTGGGGGGACGTGGGGGACATTGGGGCATTGGGGACATTTGGGGGACTTTGGGGGGACAGTGAGGACATTGGGGGGACATTTGGGGCATTGGGGGGGCATTGGGGGGCATTTGGGGATATTTGGGGGGCATTTGGGGACATTGGGGGACATTTGGGGACATCGGGGGGGCCGTTTGGGTGGCACTGGGGACATCCTTGGGGACATTGGGGGGGCTCCCGGGTAGCCCCGGGCTACCTTGGCCGGGGCGTTTCCGGGGGTCTCCTCATCCGGGGGGGGCCCAGGGGCCACCGGGGACCAGGTGACAGCGCCCAGGCCTGGGGACAGCGGGGGAGGGGCGACCTGGGACCCCCGCCCCCACTGCCCCTCCCCCTTTAGCCCCTCCCCCTATAGCCCCTCCCCCTATAGCCCCGCCCCTTCGGCCACACCCAGCCCGTGGCCCCGACCACCGCCCCACCCCCGACCACGCCCCCTTTTGGCCACCCCCCTTCCGTTGGTCCCTTCCGGCCACGCCCCCTCCTCATGGCCACGCCCCCTCTCGCTCCACCCATTTGTAGATTTTGGCCCCGCCCCCTTTCCACTGGCCCCCGCCCCCTTTCCACTGGCCACGCCCCCTTTCCACTGGCCCCGCCCCCTTTCCACTGGCCCCCCGCCCCCTTTCCCGTGGCCCCGCCCCCTTTTCGGTGGCCCCGCCCCCTTTCCACTGGCCCCGCCCCCTTTCCCGTGGCCACGCCCCCCTTTCCCGTGACCACGCCCCCCTTTCTGGTGGCCCCGCCCCCTTTCCAGTGCCCCCGCCCCCTTTCCGGTGGCCCCGCCCCCTTTCCGGTGGCCCCGCCCCTACCGAGGTGGCGGAAGAGGCGGGGCTCGGGCGGAAGCTCCGCCCACTGACACACGGGGGCCACCAGGTTCAGCTGCCGGGCCACCGCGAACGTGTCCTGGGCCAGGGGACACCCCGGTGACACCCAGCCCGTGGCACCCAGCCCGTGGCACCCAGCCCGTGGCACCCACCCTGTGTCACCCACCCTGTGTCACCCACCCGGTGGCACCCAGCCCCTGTCACCCCCCGCTGTCACCCACCCTGTGTCACCCACTCCCTGTGTCACCCACCCTGTGGCACCCACCCGGTGTCACCCAGCCCATGTCACCCACCCTGTGTCACCTCCTGTGTCACCTCCTGTGTCACCTCCTGTGTCACCCACCCTGTGGCACCCACCCGGTGGCACCCACCCGGTGTCACCCAGCCCCTGTCACCCCCCGCTGTCACCCACCCTGTGTCACCCACCCTGTGTCACCCACTGCTGTCACCTCCTGTGTCACCCACTCCCCGTGTCACCCACCCCCACTGTCACCTCTGGTGTCACCCACCCTGTGTCACCCACTGTCACCCCCCCTGTGTCACCCCCCCGTGTCACCCACCCTGTGTCACCCACCCTGTGTCACCCACCCCCACTGTCACCTCCTGTGTCACCCACCCTGTGTCACCCACCCCGTGTCACCCACCCCCACTGTCACCTCCTGTGTCACCCACCCGGTGTCACCCACCCGGTGTCACCCACCCTGTGGCACCCAGCCCGTGGCACCCAGCCCGTGGCACCCACCGGTGTCACCCACCCTGTGTCACCGACCGCTGTCACCTCCTGTGTCACCCACCCTGTGTCACCCACTGCTGTCACCCAGCCCATGTCACCCACTCTGTGACACCCACTCCGTGTCACCCACCCTGTGTCACCCACTGGTGTCACCCACCGCTGTCACCCACCCTGTGTCACCCACCCCGTGTCACCTCCTGTGTCACCCACCCTGTGTCACCCACTGGTGGCACCCAGCCCCATGTCACCCACCCCCGTGTCACCCAGCCCATGTCACCCACCCTGTGTCACCCACCCCCTGTGTCACCCACTGCTGTCACCCAGCCCGTGTCACCCACTCTGTGACACCCACTCCGTGTCACCCACCCTGTGTCACCCACCCGGTGTCACCCACCCCGTGTCACCCACCCCGTGTCACCCACCGCTGTCACGCACCCTGTGTCACCCACCCCGTGTCACCCACCGCTGTCACGCACCCTGTGTCACCCACCCTGTGTCACCCACCCTGTGTCACCCAGCCCGTGGCACCCACCCTGTGTCACCCACCCTGTGTCACCCACCCTGTGTCACCCACCGCTGTCACGCACCCTGTGGCACGCACCCTGTGGCACCCACCCGGTGTCACCCAGCCCGTGGCACCCACCCTGTGTCACCCCCCTGTGTCACTCACTCTGTGTCACCCAGCCCGTGTCACCTCCTGTGTCACCCAGCCCATGTCACCCACCCCGTGTCACCTCCTGTGTCACCCACCCTGTGTCACCCACCCTGTGTCACCCCCCCTGTGTCACGCACCCCGTGTCACCTCCTGTGTCACCCAGCCCATGTCACCCACCCCCACTGTCACCTCCTGTGTCACCCACCCTGTGTCACCCACCCTGTGTCACCCACTGTCACCACCCTGTGTCACCCACTCCCCGTGTCACCTCCTGTGACACCCAGCCCGTGGCACCCACCCGGTGTCACCTCCTGTGTCACCCACTCCGTGTCACCCACCCTGTGTCACCTCCTGTGTCACCCAGCCCGTGTCACCCACTGTCACCCCCCTGTGTCACCCACCCCGCCTCCCCTCCGTGTCTCCCGGTGTCACCCCCAAGTGTCCCCATCGCACCCCCCCAGTGTCCCCCAGTGTCCCCAGTGTCCCCCAGTGTCCCCAGTGTCCCCTCTGTGGCCCCCAGTGTCCCCAGTGTCCCCCCAGTATCCCCCAGTGTCCCCCAGTGTCCACAGTGTCCCCCCAGTATCCCCCAGTGTCCCCCAGTGTCCACAGTGTCCCCCCATGCCCCCCCAATGTCCACCCAGTGTCACCCAGTGTCACCAGTGCCCCCCCAGTGTCCCCCAGTGTCACCAGTGCCCCCCCAGTGTCCCCCAGTGTCCCCCAGTGTCACCCCAGTATCCCCCAGTGCCCCCCCAGTGTCCCCAGTGTCCCTCCAGTGTCACCCCAGTGTCCCCCAATGTCCCCCCAGTTTCCCCAGTGTCCCCCAGTGCCCCCCCAGTGCCCCCCAGTGCCCCCCCAATGTCCCCCCAGTGTCACCCAGTCCCCCCCAGTGTCCCTCCCGAATGCCCCCCCGAATGACGTCACCGCGTTCCCCCCCCCCCCGCACCATGACGTCACCGGGGGCCCCCCCGGCCGTGCCCCAGTACAGCGCCAGGCCCTGCTCGATGACGTCACTCATGGCGCGAACCAACTCTGCGGGAAGGCGGGGGGGGGAAGGCGGGGGGGAAGGACCGCGTTAATTCCGAGCGCCCCGGGGGGGAGAATTGGGGGGATTTGGGGGGGGCTCAGGAGGGATTTGGGGGATTTCGGGGGGCTTTGGAGGGGATTTGGGGGGGTTGAGGGGCATTTTAGGGGGGCCCTGGGGTATTTTGGGAGGGGTCTGGGGGGGATTTGGGGAGGTTTTGGGGCAGCTCCGAGGGATTTTGGGGAGTCTGGGGGAGATTTGGGGGCGGATTTGGGGGGATCTGAGGGGTTTAGGGGGATCTGGGGGTGATTTGGGGGGTTCGGGAGTATTTTGGGGGGGGTCCGGGGGGAATTTGGAGGGGTCCGAGGGGGTTTTGGGGGGGCCTGGGGGGATTTTGGAGGGGTCTGAGGGGTTTAGGGTGATCTGGGGGGGATTTGGGGGGGTTGGGGGGCATTTTGGGGGGGTCTGGGGGTATTGGGGGGGCATGGGGGGATTTTGGGGAGTTCAGAGGGATTTAGGGGAGTCTGGGGGACATTTGGGGAGGCCTGGGGGTATTTTGGGGGGTCCGAGGGGGTTTTGGGGGGGTCTGGGGAGAATTTGGGGGGTTGGGGGGCATTTTGGGGGGGGTCTGGGGGGAAGTTGGAGGGGGCCCAGGGGGTTTTGGGGGGGTCTGGGGGGATTTGGGGGGGGCCATGGGGGGATTTTGGGGAGTTCAGAGGGATTTAGGGGAGTCTGGGGGACATTTGGGGAGGCCTGGGGGTATTTTGGGGGGGTCCGAGGGGGTTTTGGGGGGGTCTGGGGGGATTTGGGGGGGTCTGAGGGGTTTAGGGGGATCTGGGGGGAATTTGGGGGGGTTGGGGGGTATTTTGGGGGGGGGTCCGGGGGGGTTTTGGGGGGGTCTGGGGGGATTTAGGGTGGGTCTGGGGGGGATCTGAGGGAGGGATTTGGGGATTTGGGGGGGCTTTTGGGGGGTCTGGAGGGGGGGGGTGATTTCGGGGGGATTTTAAGGCATTTTGGGGTGATTTGGGGTGCTTTGGGGGGGATTTGAAGGGGTTTTGGGGTGTTTTAAGAAGATTTTGGGGGATTTTAAGGGGTTTTGGGGAGACTTGAGGGGCTTTTGGGGTGATCTGTGGGGATTTTAGGGGGATTTATGGGGGTTTTGGGGTGATTCAGGGCGTTTTGGGTTCATTTAAAGCGGTTTTGGGGCGATTTGAGAGGGTTTTGGGTTGATTTCAGGTGGTTTTGGGGTGATTTATGGGGTTTAGGGTTAATTTATGGCGGTTTTGGGGCAATTTGAGGGGATTTGGGGAGATTTATGGGGGTTTGGGGTGATTGAAGGCGGTTTTGGGGCGATTTCTGGGGTTTTGGGGTGATTTAAGACAGTTTTGGGGTGATTTGAGGCGGTTTTGGGGGAATTTATGGGGGTTTGGGTTGATTTAAGGTGTTTTTGGGGTGATTAAGGGGATTTTGGGGTGATTTCTGGGGGTTTTGGGTTAATTGGAGGGGGTTTGGGGGCGATTTGAGGGGGTTTTGGGTTAATTTATGGTGGTTCTGGGGCGATTTGAGGGGGTTTTGGGGAAACTTGTGGGATTTTGGGTCAATTTAAGGCAGTTTTGGGGTGATTTCTGGGGGTTTGGGGGGGATTTATGGGGTTTTGGGTAAATTTAAGGTGGTTTAGGGGCGATTTGAGGCTGTTTTGGGGGGATTTATGGGGTTTTGTGTTAATTTAAGGTGGGTTTGGGTTGATTTAAGGCAGTTTTGGGGTGATTTCTGGGGTTTTGGGTTGATTTAAGGGGGTTTTGGGGACATTTGACAGGGTTTTGGGGACATTTATCGGGTTTTGGGTTGATTTAAGGCAGTTTTCAGGTGATTTATGGGGTTTTGGGTTAATTTAAGACGGTTTTGGGGCAATTTGAGGTGGTTTTGGGGGATTTATGGGGGTTTGGGGTGATTTAAGGTGGTTTTGGGGTGATTTCTGGAGTTTTGGGTTAATATATGGCATTTTTGGGGCAATTTGAGGGGGTTTTGAGGTGATTTCTGGGGGTTTGGGGTGATTTAATGCAGTTTTGGGGTGATTTCTGAGGGTTTTGGGTTAATTTAAGACGGTTTTGGGGTGATTTGAGGCGGTTTTGGGGGAATTTATGGGGGTTTGGGTTGATTTAAGGCGATTTTGGGGTGATTTGAGAGGATTTGGAGACATTTATGGGGTTTTGGGTTAATTTAAGGCAGTTTTGGGGGGATTTTAGGGTGTTTTGGGGTGATTTATGGGGTTTTGAGTTAATTTATATCGGTTTGGGGGCAATTTGAGGGGGTTTTGGGGGATTTATGGGGGTTTGGGGTGATTTAAGGCGGTTTTGGGGTGATTCAGGGGGTTTTGGGTTGAGGGGGTTTTGGGGGGATTTATGGGGCTGGGGGTTAATTTAAGGCGGTTTTGGGGCAATTTGAGGGGATTTTGGGGTGATTTTAAGGCAATTTTGGAGTTATTTAAAGGGATTTTGGGGTGATTTAGGAGATTTTGAGGTGATTTGAGGTGGTTTTGGGGTGATTCAGGCGGGTTTGGGGTGATTCAGGGGGTTTTGGGGTGATTCAGGCGGGTTTGGGGTGATTCGAGGCGATTTTGGGGTCCCTGGGGGGGTCCCTGGAGTGTTTCCTCCCCCCCCCAACCCCTCCCTTGGTACCTTCCAGCCGCAGCAGCCGCAGGGTCGGGTCCATTCCTGGGGGGGGGGGAGAAGGGGGAGGGGACGTGAGGGGGCGGGGCCGGAAGGGGCGGGGCCGAGTGGGCGGGGCCACGGCGTTTGGGGAGGGGCGTGGTCTGCAGAAAGGGGCGTGGCCTCCGCATTGTGGGCGTGGCCAGGGCAGGATGTGACGTCACACGCTGTGGGCGTGGGGACGTGAAGCGGGCGTGGTTTTTCTCTCGGGGGGGCGTGGTCTCTGCAGAAGGGGCGTGGCCTGTGGGGGCGTGGCCTGTGGGAGAGGGGGTGTGGTCTGTGGGAGAGGGGGTGTGGCCTGTGGTAGAGGGAGCGTGGTCTTTGGAGAAGGGGCGTGGCCTGTGGGAGGGGGCGTGGCCTGTGGGAGAGGGGGCGTGGCCTGTGGGAGGGGCGTGGCCTGTGGGAGAGGGGGCGTGGCCTGTGGGAGAGGGGGCGTGGTCTCAGCGAAGGGGTGTGGCCATGTGGGAGAGGGGGCGTGGTGCCTCTGGGAGGGGGCGTGGCCTGTGTGAGGGGGCGTGGCCTGGGAGAGAGGGGTGTGGCCTGTGGGGGATGGGACATGGCCTGTGGGAGAGGGGGCGTGGTTTGTGGGAGAAGGGGCGTGGTCTATGAGAAGGGGCGTGGCCTTAAGGGGAGGGGGCGTGGTCTGAAGAGAAGAAGTGTGGTCTTTGGGGAAGGGGTGTGGCCTGTGGAGAGGGGGCGTGGCCTGTGGGAGAAGGGGCGTGGCCTTGGAGAGAGGGGGCGTGGTCTTTGTGGAGGGGCGTGGTCTCTGTGAAGGGGCGTGGCCTGTGGGGGGTGTGGCCTGTGGGAGGGGGCGTGGCCTGGGGGAAAGGGGGTGTGGCCTGTGGAGAACGAGAGTGGTCTTTGGAGAAGGGGCGTGGCTATGAGAGGGGGCGTGGCCTGTGGGAGGGGGCGTGGCCTCGGTGAAGGGGCGTGGCCTGGGAGAGAGGGGTGTGGCCTGTGGGAGATGGGGCGTGGTTTGCGGGAGAGGGGGCGTGGTCTGCGGAGAATGGGCGTGGCCTGTGGGGGTGTGGTCTGTAGAGAAGGGGCATGGCCGGTGGGAGGGGGGTGTCGTCTTTTGGGGAAGGGGTGTGGCCTATGGAGAGTGGGCGTGGCCTGTGGGTGGGGGCGTGGTCTATGGGGAAGGGGTGTGGCCTGTGGGGGAGGGGCATGGCCTGTGGGAGAGGGGGTGTGGTCTCGGTGAAGGGGCGTGGCTGGTGGAGAAGGGGCGTGGTCTGTAGAGAAAGGGCGTGGCCTGCGGGAGAGGGGGCGTGGCCTGTGGAGAACGGATGTGGTCTTTGGGGAAGGGGCGTGGCCTGTGGGAGAGGGGGCGTGGCCTGAGAAGGGCGTGTCTGTGGATAGGGAGCCGCTGAGAAAGGGTGTGGCCTGTGAGGGGGCGTGGTCTGTGAGGGGGCGTGGCCTGTGAGGGGGCGTGGCCTGTGGGAGAGAGGGCGTGGTCTCGGTGGAGGGGGTGTGACCTGTGGGAGAGGGGGCGTGGCCTATGAGGAAGGGGCGTGGCCTGTGGGAAGGGGCGTGGTCTATGGGGGCGTGGTCAGTGGGAGAGGGGGCGTGGCCTGGGAAGGGCGTGTCTGTGTATAGGGGCGTGGCCTCTGAGAGGGGGGTGTGGCCGCTGAGGGGGCGTGGCCTGTGGGATGCGGGGCGTGGCCTGTGAAGAAGGGGTGAGTCCAGTGGGAGAGGGGGCGTGGCCTGATGGAGGGGGGCGTGGTCTTGGTGAAGGGGCGTGGCCTGGGAGAGAGGGCGTGGTCAGTGGGAGAGGGGGTGCAGTCTGTAGGGAATGGGAGTGGTCTTTGGAGAAGGGGCGTGGCTATGGGAGAGGGGGCGTGGCCTGTGGGAGGGGGCGTGGCCTGTGGAGAGGGGGCGTGGTCTCTGAGAGGGGCCGTGGCCTGGGAGAGAGGGGTGTGGCCTGTGGGAGAGGGGGCGTGGTTTGCGGGACAGGGGGCGTGGTCTCGGTGAAGGGGCGTGGCCTGTGGGAGAGGGGGCGTGGCCTATGAGGAAGGGGCGTGGCCTGTGGGAAGGGGCGTGGTCTATGGGGCGTGGTCAGTGGGAGAGGGGGCGTGGCCTGAGAAGGGCGTGTCTGTGGATAGGGGCGTGGCCTCTGAGAGGGGGGTGTGGCCGCTGAGGGGGCGTGGCCTGTGGGATACGGGGTGTGGCCTGTGAAGAAGGGGCGTGTCCGGTGGGAGAGGGGGCGTGGTCTTGGTGAAGGGGCGTGGTCTGGGAAGAGGGGTGTGGTCTGTGGGAGAGGGGGTGTGGCCTGTAGGGAATGGGAGTGGTCTTTGGAGAAGGGGCGTGGCTATGGGAGAGGGGGCGTGGCCTGTGGGAGGGGGCGTGGTCTGCGGAGAGGGGGCGTGGCCTCGGTGAAGGGGCGTGGCCTGGGAGAGAGGGGGGCGGCCTTTTGGAGAGCGGGCGTGGTCTCTTTGAAGGGGCGTGGCCTGATGGGGGCGTGGCCTTGGAGAGAGGGGGTGTGGTCTGGGCGAAGGGGCGTGGCCTATGCGGAGTGGGCGTGTCCTGCAGAGAAGGGGCGTGGCCTGTGGGAGGGGGCGTGGCCGGTGGGAGGGGGCGTGGCCTGAGAGGAAGGGGCGTGGCCTGACCCTCGTTGTGGGCGGGGCCCGGGCGGGGCCCGGCGAAGACGACGTCGACGTAATCGAGCTGCAGGCGCCGCAGGGAGCCCCGGAGCGCTGAGGGGGCGGGGCCTGGGTTAGGCCACGCCCACCCCCACACGCCCCCCACACCCCCCCCAACATGGGGGGCGTGGTCGCGCTCGGGCCACGCCCACCCCGGGCTGGCCACGCCCACCCGGGCCCCGCCCCCCGCTCACCCTCCAGGAGGTGCTTCCGGGAGAGGCCCCGGTCGGGTCTGGGGGAGGGGAAACAAAGGGGGAGGGGGGGGGGGTCAGAGCCCTCCCCCACCCCTGAGAGAGCCCAAATCCACCCCCCAAAAAAGCCCCAAAATTCACCCCGAAAAACTTCAAAGTTCGCCCCAAAATTCACCCGAAAAGCCCCAAAGTTCACCCGAAAAAACCTCAAAATTCGCCCCAAAATTCAACCAAAAAGCCCCAAAGTTCACCCCGAGAAACCTCAAAATTCGCCCCAAAATTCAACCAAACTCTACCAAAAGCCCCCAAAATTCGCCCCAAAATTCAACCGAAAAGCCCAAAAATTCACCCCAAAAGACCTCAAAATTCACCCCAAAATTCGCCCCAAAATTCGCCCCAAAAGCCCCCAAAATTCACCCAAAAAACCTCAAAATTCGTCCAAAAATTCAACCAAAACCCCCCAAAGTTCACCCGAAAAACCTCAAAATTCACCCCAAAATTCACCCCAAAAACTCAACCAAAAGCCCCCAAAATTCAGCCCCAAAACCCCTCAAAATTCACCCCAAAATTCAACCAAAAAGCCCCAAAATTCAGCCCCAAAAACTCTCAAAATTTGCCCCAAAATTCAACTAAAAACCCCCAAAATTCACCCAAAAAAACCCCGAAGTTCGCCCTAAAAACCCCAAATTCCCCAGAAACCCCAAAATTTTCCCAACCCCCCCCCAAAATTCTCCCAAAAAACCCAAATTCACCCCAAAAATCCCCAAAACTCCCCCAAACCCCTCAAAGTTCCTGGAGAATTCAAAATCCGCTCCCCAAACCCCATAATTCACCAAAAAAAACCCAAAATTCCTCCCCAAAACCCCAAAATTCACCCCAAACCCCAAAATCCCCCCAAATTCACCCCAAAACCCCCAAATTTCTCCCCCCAACAGCCCAAATCCTTCCCCAAGATCCCAAAATCCCCCCCAGAGACCCCAAAATCTCCCCCAGAACCCCCAAATCCACCCCAAAAACCTCCAAAATCCCCCAAAATCTCCCCCAAAAGACCCCAACCCCCCCCAAAGACCCAAAATCCCCCAAACCGACCCCAAAATCTCCCCCAAAACCCCCCAAATCCACCCCAAAAACCTCCAAAATCAACCCCAAAAACTCCAAAATTCCCCTAAAATCCCCCCAAAAGACCCCAAATCCCCCCCGAGACCCCGAACTGCCCCCAAAAACCCCAAAATTCCCCCAAAATCCCCCCCCAAAAAACCCAACCCCCCCAAAATGACCCCAAATCCCCCCCAGAGACCCCGAACTGCCCCCAAAAACCCCAAAATTCCCCCAAAATCTCCCCAAAAGACCCCAACCCCCCCAAAATGACCCCAAATCTCCCCCAGAGACCCCAAAATCTTCCCAAAAAAACCCAAATTCCCCCAAAATCTCCCCCAAAAAACCCCAAATCCCCCCCAGAGACCCCAAAATCTCCCCAAAACCCCCAAAATTCCCCCAAAATCTCCCCCAAAAAACCCCAACCCCCCCAAAATGACCCCAAATCCCCCCCAGAGACCCCGAACTGCCCCCAAAAACCCCAAAATTCCCCCAAAATCCCCCCCAAAAACCCAACCCCCCCAAAATGACCCCAAATCCCCCCCATAGACCCCAAAATCTCCCCAAAAAACCCAAAATTCCCCCAAAATCCCCCCAAAAACTCCAACCCTCCCCAAAATGACCCCAAATCCCCCCCATAGACCCCAAAATCTCCCCAAAAACCCCAAAATTCCCCTAAAATCCCCCCCAAAATGACCCCAGATCCCCCCCAGAGACCCCAAATCCCCCCAAAACCCCCAAAATTCCCCCAAAATCTCCCCCAAAAAACCCCAACCCCCCCAAAATGACCCCAAATCCCCCCCAGAGACCCCGAACTGCCCCCAAAAACCCCAAAATTCCCCCAAAATCCCCCCAAAAGACCCCAACCCCCCCAAAAAAACCCCAAATCCCCCCCAGAGACCCCAAAATCTCCCCAAAACCCCCAAAATTCCCCCAAAATCCCCCCAAAAACTCCAACCCCCCCCAATGACCCCAAATCCCCCCCAGAGACCCCAAAATCTCCCCAAAACCCCCCAAATTCCCCCAAAATCCCCCCCAAAATGACCCCAGATCCCCCCCAGAGACCCCAAAATCCCCCCAAAACCCCCAAAATTCCCCCAAAATCTCCCCCAAAAGACCCCAACCCCCCCCAAAAAATCCCCAAATCCCCCCAAAAAGACCCCAAAATTCCCGCCCCTCCCCCCCCCCCCCGCGGTGCATTGTGGGTACTCACGGCCCCCCCCAATGGACGCGCGTGGTGATGACGTAACTGGAGCGTCTGGTGGGGGGAGGGGCAGCGCCCCCAAATCCATTCAGGACCCCCCAAATCCAACCCAGGGACCCCAAAAACCCCCAAAATCCCCCCAAAATCACCCCAGGACCCCCAAAATCCAACCCAGAGACCCCAAAACCCCCAAAATTCCCCCAAAATCACCTCGGGACCCCCAAAATCCAACCCAGAGACCCCAAAACCCCCAAAATTCCCCCCCCGGGACCCCCAAAATCCTCCCCAAAGTCACCTTGGGACCCCAAAAACCCCCAAAATTCCACCTGGGACCCCAAAAAACCCCAAAATCCCCCCCGGGACCCCCAAAATCCTCCCCAAAGTCACCTCGGGACCCCCCAAATCCAACCCAGGGACCCCAAAAAACCCAAAATTCCACCTGGGACCCCAAAATCCCACCCAGGGACCCCAAAATCCCCTCAGGAACCCCCAAAATCCCACCCAGAGACCCCAAAATTCCCCAAAATCCCACCCAGGGACCCCAAATCCCCCCAAATTCACCCGGGGGACCCCAAAATCCCACCCAGGGACCCCAAATCCCCCTCGGGACCCCCCCAAACCAGCCCAGAGACCCCAAAATTCCCCAAAATCCCCCCAAAATCCCACCCAGGGACCCCAAAATCCTACCCAGGGACCCCCCAAAAACCCCAAAATTCCACCTGAGACCCCAAAATCCCCCCAAATCCCCCCCCAAATTCACCTGTGGGACCCCAAAATCCCACCCAGGGACCCAAAAATCCCCTGAAATCCCCCCAAAATCCCACCCAGGGACCCCCAAATCCCACCCAGGGACCCCGAAATCCAACACAGGGACCCCCAAAATCCAACCCAGAGACCCCAAATTCACCCGGGGGACCCCAAAATCCCCTCAGGGACCCCAAAATCCCACCCAGGGACCCAAAATCCCCCCAAATTCACCCGGGGGACCCCAAAATCCCACCCAGGGACCCCAAATCCCCCTCGGGACCCCCCCAAACCAGCCCAGAGACCCCAAAATTCCCCAAAATCCCCCCTAAATCCCACCCAGGGACCCCAAAATCCAGCCCAGGACGCCCCAGAAACCCCAAAATTCCACCTGGGACCCCAAAATCCCCCAAAATTTCCCCCCAAATTCACCCGTGGGACCCCAAAATCCCACCCAGGGACCCAAAAATCCCCTGAAATCCCCCCAAAATCCCACCCAGGGACCCCCAAATCCCACCCAGGGACCCCGAAATCCCACCCAGGGACCCCGAAATCCAACGCAGGGACCCCAAAATCCCACCCACGGACCCAAAATCCCCCCAAATTCACCCGGAGGACCCCAAAATCCCACCCAGGGACTCCAAATCCCCCTCGGGACCCCCCCAAACCAGCCCAGAGACCCCAAAATCCCCCCTAAATCCCACCCAGGGACCCCAAAATCCCACCCAGGGACCCCCCAAAAACCCCAAAATTCCACCTGAGACCCCAAAATCCCCCAAAATCCCCCCCCAAATTCACCCGTGGGACCCCAAAATCCCACCCAGGGACCCAAAAATCCCCTGAAATCCCCCCAAAATCCCACCTAGGGACCCCCAAATCCCCTCAGGGACCCCAAAATCCCCTCAGGGACCCCAAAATCCCACCCAGGGACCCCCAAAATCCAGCCCAGGACCCCCCAAAAACCCCAAAATTCCACCTGGGACCCCAAAATCCCCCCCCAAATTCACCCGTGGGACCCCAAAATCCCACCCAGGGACCCAAAAATCCCCTGAAATCCCCCCAAAATCCAACCCAGGGACCCCAAAATTTCCCCAAATTCCCCCAAATCCCCCCAAAATCCCACCCAGGGACCCCAAATCCCCCTCGGGACCCCCCAAAACCCCTCCCCGCCCCTCCCCCACCTCCATCCTTTGCTCCTCAGGATCCTCCCGAGCATCTTCTCCACCCTGGGGGGATTTTGGGGCAAATTTGGGCGATTTTGGGGCATTTTAGGGGGGAATTGGGAGGATCAGGGGGGATTTGGGGGATTTTGGGGGGATTTGGGGAAATTTTGGGGCAATTTTGGGGGATTTTGGGGGAATTTGGGGGATTTGGGGGGGTGGGGGCACTGGGGAGATTTTGGGGGAATTTGGGGGATTTGGGGGGGGGAGGTTGGGGGGATGCTGGGGAGATTTTGGGGGATTTTGGGGGGAATTTGGGGGGATTTGGGGGTTTGGGGAGGGATTTGGGGGGGTCCTGGGGAGATTTTGCAGGAAATTTGGGGAGATTTTGGGGGGGATTGGGGGATTTTGGGGGAGTTTGGGGGATTTGGGGAAATTTTGGGGGGAATTTGGGGGGATTTGGGGGTTTTGCGAGGGATTTGGGGGGGTCCTGGGGAGATTTTGCAGGAAATTTGGGGAGATTTTGGGGGGGATTGGGGGATTTGGGGGAGTTTGGGGGATTTGGGGAAATTTTGGGGGGTGCTGGGGAGATTTTGGGGGGATTTGGGGGGATTTTGGGGGGATTTGGGGAAATTTTGGGGGGAATTTGGGGAGATTTGGGGGGGATTTGGGGGGATCCAGGGGAGATTTTGGGGGGGATTGGGGGATTTTGGGGGAGTCTGGGGGAATTTGGGGGATTTTGGGGTGGGTTTGGGGGGGTCCTGGGGAGATTTTGGGGGAATTTGGGGCGATTTTGGGGGGGGATTGGGGGATTTTGGGGGAGTTTGGGGGAATTGGGGGATTTTGGGGGGGGGGGGGGTTGGGGGGGTCCTGGGGAGATTTTGGGGGGATTTGGGGGGATTTTGGGGAAATTTTTGGGAGGATTTGGGGCAATTTTGGGGGCATTTTGGGGGACTTCGGGGGGATTTGGGGGGATTTTGGGGGGGGGACTGGGGGATTTGGGGGGAGTTTGGGGGAATTTGGGGGACTTTGGGGGGGGGTTGGGGGGGTGCTGGGGAGATTTTGGGGGAATTTGGGGAGATTTGGGGGTTTTGGGTGGGATTTGGGGGGGTCCTGGGGAGATTTGGGGGGAGGATTGGGGGATTTTGGGGGAGTTTGGGAGAATTTGGGGGGGATTTTGGGGCAATTTTGGGAGGAATTTGGGGGATTTTGGGGCAGTTTGGGGGGATTTTGGGGGGATTGGGGAGGATTTGGGGGACTTGGGGAGGTTTTTGGGGGGTCTCAGAGGGTTTTTGGAGCCGGGATTTTTTTGGGGGCGGTTTTGGGGTCCGGGAGGATTTTTGGGATTTTTGGGGGTTTTTTTTGAGGTTGGGATTTTTTTTCGGGGGTGATTTTGGGGTCTGGGGAGGGTTTGGGGTTTTTTTGGGATTTTTGGGGGGTTTGGGGATTTTTTGGGATTTTTTGGGGGACTTTTTTGGGATTTTTTGAGCTTTTTGGAGTCGGGATATTTTTGGGGGAGGTTTTGGGGTCCGGGAGGGTTTTTGGGATTTTTTGGGGGATTTTTTTTTGGGGGGGGGGGGGTTGTGGGATTTTTTGTGGGATTTTGGGTTTTTTTGAGGTTGGGATTTTTTTTGGGGGGTGGTTTTGGGATCTGGGGAGGGTTTGGGGATTTTTTTGGGATTTTGGGGATTTTTTTGGGACTTTTTTGGGGGTTTTTTGGGGTTTTTAGGGTCGGGATTTTTTTGGGGGCGGTTTTGGGGTCCGGGAGGGCTTTTGGGATTTTTGGGGGGATTTTTTTTGGGATTTTTTGGTGGTTTTTTGATTTTTTTTTGAGGTCGGGATTTTTTTCAGGGCTGATTTTGGGATCCGGGATGGGGTTTGGGATTTTTTGGGGTTTTTTTTGGGGTTTTTCAGGATTTCTTGGGATTTTTTGGGATTTTTGGTGGATTTTGGGGGTTTTTTGGGGTCGGGATTTATTTGGGGGGTGCTTTTGGGGTCCGGGAAGGTTTTGGGGTTTTTTGGGTTTTTGGGGGATTTTTGGGGATTTTTTGTGGATTTTGGGGTTTTTTGGGGTCAGGATTTTTTGGGGGGTACTTTTGGGGTCTGGGAAGGTTTTGGGGATTTTTTGGGTTTTTGGGGATTTTTTGTGGGTTTTTGGGGTCAGGATTTTTTTTGGGGGGTGCTTTTGGGGTCTGGGAAGGTTTTGGGGATTTTTGGGCTTTTTTTGGGATTTTTCAGGATTTTTTGGTGAATTTTGGGGTTTTTTGGGGTCGGGATTTTTTTGGGGGGTGCTTTTGGGGTCCGGGAAGGTTTTGGGGTTTTTTGGGGGATTTTTGGGGATTCTTTGTGGATTTTTGGGTTTTTTTGGGGTCGGGATTTTTTTGGGGGGTGCTTTTGGGGTCTGGGAGGGGTTTTGGGGATTTTTTGGGTTTTTGGGGGATTTTTCAGGATTTTTTGGTGGATTTTGGGGGTTTTTGGGGTCGGGATTTTTTTGGGGAGTGCTTTTGGGGTCTGGGAAGGTTTTGGGGATTTTTTGGGTTTTTGGGGGATTTTTGGGGATTTTTTGTGGATTTTTGGGGTCGGGATTTTTTGGGGAGTGGTTTTGGGATCTGGGAGGGGGTTGGGGATTTTTTGGGATTTTTTTGGGATTTTTCAAGATTTTTTTGTGGATTTTGGGGGTTTTTGGGGTCGGGATTTTTTTGGGGGGTGCTTTTGGGGTCCGGGAAGGTTTTGGGGAATTTTTGGGTTTTTGGGGGATTTTTGGGGATTTTTTGTGGATTTTTGGGGTTTTTGGGGTCAGGATTTTTTTGGGGGGTGCTTTTGGGGTCTGGGAGGGGGTTTGGGGTTTTTTGGGGAGATTTTTTTGGGGTTTTTGGAGTCAGGATTTCTGGGGGGCAGTTTTAGGGGCCAGGGTGATTTTTTGAGATTTTGGGGGGATTTTTTTGGATTTTTGGTGGGGTTTTCGGGTTTTTGGGGGATTTTTTGTGGGTTTTTTTGGTTTTTTTGGGGTTTTTGGGATCGGGATTTTTTTGGGGGGTGCTTTTGGGGTCCGGGAAGGTTTGGGGGATTTTTTGGGTTTTTGGGGGATTTTTTGTGGGTTTTTTTTTGGTTTTTGGGGGTTTTTGGAGTTGGGATTTTTTTGGGGGGTGCTTTTGGGGTCCGGGAAGGTTTTGGGGTTTTTTGGGTTTTTGGGGGATTTTTGGGGATTTTTTGTGGATTTTGGGCTTTTTTGGGGTCGGGATTTTTTGGGGGGGTACTTTTGGGGTCTGGGAGGGTTTTGGGGTTTTTGGGGATTTTTTGGGGATTTTTCAGGATTTTTTTGTGGATTTTTGGGGGTTTTTGGAGTCGGGATTTTTTGGGGGGGTGCTTTTGGGGTCTGGGAAGGTTTTGGGGATTTTTTGGGGTTTTGGGGGATTTTTTGTGGGTTTTTGGGGTTTTTGGAGTTGGGATTTTTTTGGGGGGTGCTTTTGGGGTCCGGGAAGGTTTGGGGGATTTTTTGGGTTTTTGGGGGATTTTTTGGAATTTTTTGTGGGTTTTTGGGGTTTTTGGGGTCGGGATTTTTTGAGGGGGAGGTTTGGGGGCCCGAGAAGGTTTTGGGGATTTTTTTGGTTTTTGGGGGATTTTTTGGGATTTTTGGTGGGTTTTTGGGGTCAAGATTTTTTTGGGGGGTGCTTTTGGGGTCTGGGAAGGTTTTGGGGTTTTTTTGGATTTTTGGGGTATTTTTTGTGTGGTTTTTTTTGGTTTTTTGGGGTTTTTGGGGTCGGGATTTTTTGGGGGGTGCTTTTGGGGTCTGGGAGGGGTTTTGGGGTTTTTTGGGATTTTTTTGGGATTTTTCAAGATTTTTTTTGTGGATTTTAGGGGTTTTTGGGGTCGGGATTTTTTTGGGGGGTGCTTTTGGGGTCCGGGAAGGTTTTGGAGTTTTTTGGGGGATTTTTGGGGATTCTTTGTGGATTTTTGGGGTTTTTTGGGGTCAGGATTTTTTTGGGGTTGCTTTTGGGGTCTGGGAGGGGTTTTGGGGTTTTTTGGGATTTTTTTGGGGTTTTTGGAGTTGGGATTTCTGGGGGGCAGTTTTAGGGGCCGGGGTGATTTTTTGAGGTTTCGGGGGGATTTTTTTTGGATTTTTTGTGGTCTTTTTGGGGGATTTTTTGTGGGTTTTTTTGGTTTTTTTGGGGTTTTTGGGATCGAGATTTTTTTGGGGGGTGCTTTTGGGGTCTGGGAAGGTTTTGGGGATTTTTTGGGTTTTTGGGGGATTTTTTGTGGGTTTTTGGGGTCAGGATTTTTTTGGGGGGTGCTTTTGGGGTCTGGGAAGGTTTTGGGGATTTTTGGGCTTTTTTTGGGATTTTTCAGGATTTTTTGGTGAATTTTGGGGTTTTTTGGGGTCGGGATTTTTTTGGGGGGTGCTTTTGGGGTCCGGGAAGGTTTTGGGGTTTTTGGGGGGATTTTTGGGGATTCTTTGTGGATTTTTGGGTTTTTTTGGGGTCGGGATTTTTTTGGGGGGTGCTTTTGGGGTCTGGGAGGGGTTTTGGGGATTTTTTGGGTTTTTGGGGGATTTTTCAGGATTTTTTGGTGGATTTTGGGGGTTTTTGGGGTCGGGATTTTTTTGGGGAGTGCTTTTGGGGTCTGGGAAGGTTTTGGGGATTTTTTGGGTTTTTGGGGGATTTTTGGGGATTTTTTGTGGATTTTTGGGGTCGGGATTTTTTGGGGAGTGGTTTTGGGATCTGGGAGGGGGTTGGGGATTTTTTGGGATTTTTCAAGATTTTTTTGTGGATTTTGGGGGTTTTTGGGGTCGGGATTTTTTTGGGGGGTGCTTTTGGGGTCCGGGAAGGTTTTGGGGAATTTTTGGGTTTTTGGGGGATTTTTGGGGATTTTTTGTGGATTTTTGGGGTTTTTGGGGTCAGGATTTTTTTGGGGGGTGCTTTTGGGGTCTGGGAGGGGGTTTGGGTTTTTTGGGGAGATTTTTTTGGGGTTTTTGGAGTCAGGATTTCTGGGGGGCAGTTTTAGGGGCCAGGGTGATTTTTGAGATTTTGGGGGGATTTTTTTGGATTTTTGGTGGGGTTTTCGGGTTTTTGGGGGATTTTTTGTGGGTTTTTTTGGTTTTTTTGGGGTTTTTGGGATCGGGATTTTTTTGGGGGTGCTTTTGGGGTCCGGGAAGGTTTGGGGGATTTTTTGGGTTTTTGGGGGATTTTTTGTGTGGTTTTTTTTTGGTTTTTGGGGTTTTTGGAGTTGGGATTTTTTTGGGGGGTGCTTTTGGGGTCCGGGAAGGTTTTGGGGTTTTTTGGGTTTTTGGGGGATTTTTGGGGATTTTTTGTGGATTTTGGCTTTTTTGGGGTCGGGATTTTTTGGGGGGGTACTTTTGGGGTCTGGGAGGGTTTTGGGGTTTTTGGGGATTTTTTGGGGATTTTTCAGGATTTTTTTGTGGATTTTTGGGGGTTTTTGGAGTCGGGATTTTTTTGGGGGGTGCTTTTGGGGTCTGGGAAGGTTTTGGGGATTTTTTGGGGGTTTTGGGGGATTTTTGTGGGTTTTTGGGGTTTTTGGAGTTGGGATTTTTTTGGGGGGTGCTTTTGGGGTCCGGGAAGGTTTGGGGGATTTTTGGGTTTTTGGGGGATTTTTTGGAATTTTTTGTGGTTTTTGGGGTTTTTGGGGTCGGGATTTTTTGAGGGGGAGGTTTGGGGGCCCGAGAAGGTTTTGGGGATTTTTTGGTTTTTGGGGGATTTTTGGGATTTTTGGTGGGTTTTTGGGTCAAGATTTTTTTGGGGGGTGCTTTTGGGGTCTGGGAAGGTTTTGGGGTTTTTTTGGATTTTTGGGGTATTTTTTGTGTGGTTTTTTTTGGTTTTTTGGGGTTTTTGGGGTCGGGATTTTTTGGGGGGTGCTTTTGGGGTCTGGAGGGGTTTTGGGGTTTTTTGGGATTTTTTGGATTTTTCAAGATTTTTTTGTGGATTTTAGGGGTTTTTGGGGTCGGGATTTTTTTGGGGGGTGCTTTTGGGGTCCGGGAAGGTTTTGGAGTTTTTTGGGGGAT
The DNA here is from genome assembly GCF_041296385.1 of Aphelocoma coerulescens. Lineage (NCBI taxonomy): Eukaryota > Metazoa > Chordata > Aves > Passeriformes > Corvidae > Aphelocoma > Aphelocoma coerulescens. The sequence continues at coordinate 119,282 of NW_027183624.1, read as the reverse complement.
TTTTGGGGATTCTTTGTGGATTTTTGGGGTTTTTTGGGGTCAGGATTTTTTTGGGGTTGCTTTTGGGGTCTGGGAGGGGTTTTGGGGTTTTTTGGGATTTTTTTGGGGTTTTTGGAGTTGGGATTTCTGGGGGGCAGTTTTAGGGGCCGGGGTGATTTTTTGAGGTTTCGGGGGATTTTTTTGGATTTTTTGTGGTCTTTTTGGGGGATTTTTTGTGGGTTTTTTGGTGTTTTTTGGGGTTTTTGGGATCGAGATTTTTTTGGGGGTGCTTTTGGGGTCCGGGAAGGTTTTGGGGATTTTTTGGGTTTTTGGGGGATTTTTTGTGTGGTTTTTTTTGGTTTTTTGGGGTTTTTGGGTGGGGATATTTGGGGGGTGCTTTTGGGGTCTGGGAGGGGTTTGGGGGTTTTTTGGGATTTTTTGGCATTTTTCAAGATTTTTTGTGGATTTTGGGGGTTTTTGGATCGAGATTTTTTTGGGGGTGGTTTTGGGGTCTGGGAGGGGTTTTGGGGATTTTTTGGGTTTTTGGGGGATTTTTCAGGATTTTTTGGTGGATTTTGGGGGTTTTTGGGGTCGGGATATTTGGGGGGGTGCTTTTGGGGTCCGGGAAGGTTTTGGGGATTTTTTGGGTTTTTGAGGGATTTTTTTGGATTTTTTAATGGATTTTGGGGGTCGGGATTTTTTGGGGGGTGCTTTTGGGGTCCGGGAAGGTTTTGGGGATTTTTGGGTTTTTGGGGGTTTTTTGTGTGGTTTTTTTTGTTTTTTTGGGGTTTTTGGGGTCGGGATTTTTTGGGGGTGCTTTTGGGGTCTGGGAGGGGTTTTGGGGGTTTTGGGATTTTTTGGGGATTTTTCAAGATTTTTTTGTGGATTTTGGGGGTTTTTGGGGTCGGATTTATTTGGGGGGTGCTTTTGGGGTCCGGGAAGGTTTTGGGGTTTTTTGGGTTTTTGGGGGATTTTTGGGGATTTTTTGTGGATTTTGGGGTTTTTTGGGGTCAGGATTTTTTGGGGGGTACTTTTGGGGTCTGGGAAGGTTTTGGGGATTTTTTGGGTTTTGGGGATTTTTTGTGGGTTTTTGGGGTCAGGATTTTTTTGGGGGGTGCTTTTGGGGTCTGGGAAGGTTTTGGGGATTTTTGGGCTTTTTTGGGATTTTTCAGGATTTTTTGGTGAATTTTGGGGTTTTTTGGGGTCGGGATTTTTTTGGGGGGTGCTTTTGGGGTCCGGGAAGGTTTTGGGGTTTTTTGGGGATTTTTGGGGATTCTTTGTGGATTTTTGGGTTTTTTTGGGGTCGGGATTTTTTTGGGGGGTGCTTTTGGGGTCTGGGAGGGGTTTTGGGGATTTTTTGGGTTTTTGGGGGATTTTTCAGGATTTTTTGGTGGATTTTGGGGGTTTTTGGGGTCGGGATTTTTTTGGGGAGTGCTTTTGGGGTCTGGAAGGTTTTGGGGATTTTTTGGGTTTTTGGGGGATTTTTGGGGATTTTTTGTGGATTTTTGGGGTCGGGATTTTTTGGGGAGTGGTTTTGGGATCTGGGAGGGGGTTGGGGATTTTTTGGGATTTTTTTGGGATTTTTCAAGATTTTTTTGTGGATTTTGGGGGTTTTTGGGGTCGGGATTTTTTTGGGGGGTGCTTTTGGGGTCCGGGAAGGTTTTGGGGAATTTTTGGGTTTTTGGGGGATTTTTGGGGATTTTTTGTGGATTTTGGGGTTTTTGGGGTCAGGATTTTTTGGGGGGTGCTTTTGGGTCTGGGAGGGGGTTTGGGGTTTTTTGGGGAGATTTTTTTGGGGTTTTGGAGTCAGGATTTCTGGGGGCAGTTTTAGGGGCCAGGGTGATTTTTGAGATTTTGGGGGATTTTTTTGGATTTTTGGTGGGGTTTTCGGGTTTTTGGGGGATTTTTTGTGGGTTTTTTTGGTTTTTTTGGGGTTTTTGGGATCGGGATTTTTTTGGGGGGTGCTTTTGGGGTCCGGGAAGGTTTGGGGATTTTTTGGGTTTTTGGGGATTTTTTGTGTGGTTTTTTTTTGGTTTTTGGGGGTTTTTGGAGTTGGGATTTTTTTGGGGGGTGCTTTTGGGGTCCGGGAAGGTTTTGGGGTTTTTTGGGTTTTTGGGGGATTTTTGGGGATTTTTTGTGGATTTTGGGCTTTTTTGGGGTCGGGATTTTTTGGGGGGGTACTTTTGGGGTCTGGGAGGGTTTTGGGGTTTTTGGGGATTTTTTGGGGATTTTTCAGGATTTTTTTGTGGATTTTTGGGGGTTTTTGGAGTCGGGATTTTTTTGGGGGGTGCTTTTGGGGTCTGGAAGGTTTTGGGGATTTTTTGGGGTTTTGGGGGATTTTTTGTGGGTTTTTGGGGTTTTTGGAGTTGGGATTTTTTTGGGGGGTGCTTTTGGGGTCCGGGAAGGTTTGGGGATTTTTTGGGTTTTTGGGGATTTTTTGGAATTTTTTGTGGGTTTTTGGGGTTTTTGGGGTCGGGATTTTTTGAGGGGGAGGTTTGGGGGCCCGAGAAGTTTTGGGGATTTTTTTGGGTTTTGGGGGATTTTTTGGGATTTTTGGTGGGTTTTTGGGGTCAAGATTTTTTTGGGGGGTGCTTTTGGGGTCTGGGAAGGTTTTGGGGTTTTTTTGGATTTTTGGGGTATTTTTTGTGTGGTTTTTTTTGGTTTTTTGGGGTTTTTGGGGGTCGGGATTTTTTGGGGGGTGCTTTTGGGGTCTGGGAGGGGTTTTGGGGTTTTTTGGGATTTTTTGGGATTTTTCAAGATTTTTTTGTGGATTTTAGGGGTTTTTGGGGTCGGGATTTTTTTGGGGGGTGCTTTTGGGGTCCGGGAAGGTTTTGGAGTTTTTTGGGGGATTTTTGGGGATTCTTTGTGATTTTTGGGGTTTTTTGGGGTCAGGATTTTTTTGGGGTTGCTTTTGGGGTCTGGGAGGGGTTTTGGGGTTTTTTGGGATTTTTTTGGGGTTTTTGGAGTCGGGATTTCTGGGGGGCAGTTTTAGGGGCCGGGGTGATTTTTTGAGGTTTCGGGGGGATTTTTTTTGGATTTTTGTGGTCTTTTTGGGGGATTTTTTGTGGGTTTTTTTGGTTTTTTTGGGGTTTTTGGGATCGAGATTTTTTTGGGGGGTGCTTTTGGGGTCTGGGAAGGTTTTGGGGATTTTTTGGGTTTTTGGGGATTTTTTGTGTGGTTTTTTTGGTTTTTGGGGTTTTTGGGGTCGGGATTTTTTGGGGGGTGCTTTTGGGGTCTGGGAGGGGTTTTGGGGTTTTTTGGGATTTTTTTGGCATTTTTCAAGATTTTTTTGTGGATTTTGGGGGTTTTTGGGATCGAGATTTTTTTGGGGGTGGTTTTGGGGTCTGGGAGGGGTTTTGGGGATTTTTTGGGTTTTTGGGGATTTTTCAGGATTTTTTGGTGGATTTTGGGGGTTTTTGGGGTCGGGATATTTTGGGGGGTGCTTTTGGGGTCCGGGAAGGTTTTGGGGATTTTTTGGGTTTTTGAGGATTTTTTTGGATTTTTTAATGGATTTTGGGGGTCGGGATTTTTTGGGGGGTGCTTTTGGGGTCCGGGAAGGTTTTGGGGATTTTTTGGGTTTTTGGGGGATTTTTTGTGTGGTTTTTTTTGTTTTTTTGGGGTTTTTGGGGTCGGGATTTTTTGGGGGGTGCTTTTGGGGTCTGGGAGGGGTTTTGGGGTTTTGGGATTTTTTGGGGATTTTTCAAGATTTTTTTGTGGATTTTGGGGGTTTTTGGGGTCGGGATTTATTTGGGGGGTGCTTTTGGGGTCCGGGAAGGTTTTGGGGTTTTTTGGGTTTTTGGGGGATTTTTGGGGATTTTTGTGGATTTTGGGGTTTTTTGGGGTCAGGATTTTTTGGGGGGTACTTTTGGGGTCTGGAAGGTTTTGGGGATTTTTTGGGTTTTTGGGGATTTTTTGTGGGTTTTGGGGTCAGGATTTTTTTGGGGGGTGCTTTTGGGGTCTGGAAGGTTTTGGGATTTTGGGCTTTTTTTGGGATTTTTCAGGATTTTTTGGTGAATTTTGGGGTTTTTTGGGGTCGGGATTTTTTTGGGGGGTGCTTTTGGGGTCCGGGAAGGTTTTGGGGTTTTTGGGGGATTTTTGGGGATTCTTTGTGGATTTTTGGGTTTTTTTGGGGTCGGGATTTTTTTGGGGGTGCTTTTGGGGTCTGGGAGGGGTTTTGGGGATTTTTTGGGTTTTTGGGGGATTTTTCAGGATTTTTTGGTGGATTTTGGGGGTTTTTGGGGTCGGGATTTTTTTGGGAGTGCTTTTGGGGTCTGGGAAGGTTTTGGGATTTTTTGGGTTTTTGGGGGATTTTTGGGGATTTTTTGTGGATTTTTGGGGTCGGGATTTTTTGGGGAGTGGTTTTGGGATCTGGGAGGGGGTTGGGGATTTTTTGGGATTTTTTTGGGATTTTTCAAGATTTTTTTGTGGATTTTGGGGGTTTTTGGGGTCGGGATTTTTTTGGGGGGTGCTTTTGGGGTCCGGGAAGGTTTTGGGGAATTTTTGGGTTTTTGGGGGATTTTTGGGGATTTTTTGTGGATTTTTGGGGTTTTTGGGGTCAGGATTTTTTTGGGGGGTGCTTTTGGGGTCTGGGAGGGGGTTTGGGGTTTTTTGGGGAGATTTTTTTGGGGTTTTTGGAGTCAGGATTTCTGGGGGGCAGTTTTAGGGGCCAGGGTGATTTTTTGAGATTTTGGGGGGATTTTTTTGGATTTTTGGTGGGGTTTTCGGGTTTTTGGGGGATTTTTTGTGGGTTTTTTTGGTTTTTTTGGGGTTTTTGGGATCGGGATTTTTTTGGGGGGTGCTTTTGGGGTCCGGGAAGGTTTGGGGGATTTTTTGGGTTTTTGGGGGATTTTTTGTGTGGTTTTTTTTTGGTTTTTGGGGGTTTTTGGAGTTGGGATTTTTTTGGGGGGTGCTTTTGGGGTCCGGGAAGGTTTTGGGGTTTTTTGGGTTTTTGGGGGATTTTTGGGGATTTTTTGTGGATTTTGGGCTTTTTTGGGGTCGGGATTTTTTGGGGGGGTACTTTTGGGGTCTGGGAGGGTTTTGGGGTTTTTGGGGATTTTTTGGGGATTTTTCAGGATTTTTTTGTGGATTTTTGGGGGTTTTTGGAGTCGGGATTTTTTTGGGGGGTGCTTTTGGGGTCTGGGAAGGTTTTGGGGATTTTTTGGGGTTTTGGGGGATTTTTTGTGGGTTTTTGGGGTTTTTGGAGTTGGGATTTTTTTGGGGGGTGCTTTTGGGGTCCGGGAAGGTTTGGGGGATTTTTTGGGTTTTTGGGGGATTTTTTGGAATTTTTTGTGGGTTTTTGGGGTTTTTGGGGTCGGGATTTTTTGAGGGGGAGGTTTGGGGGCCCGAGAAGGTTTTGGGGATTTTTTTGGTTTTTGGGGGATTTTTTGGGATTTTTGGTGGGTTTTTGGGGTCAAGATTTTTTTGGGGGGTGCTTTTGGGGTCTGGGAAGGTTTTGGGGTTTTTTTGGATTTTTGGGGTATTTTTTGTGTGGTTTTTTTTGGTTTTTTGGGGTTTTTGGGGTCGGGATTTTTTGGGGGGTGCTTTTGGGGTCTGGGAGGGGTTTTGGGGTTTTTTGGGATTTTTTTGGGATTTTTCAAGATTTTTTTGTGGATTTTAGGGGTTTTTGGGGTCGGGATTTTTTTGGGGGGTGCTTTTGGGGTCCGGGAAGGTTTTGGAGTTTTTTGGGGGATTTTTGGGGATTCTTTGTGGATTTTTGGGGTTTTTTGGGGTCAGGATTTTTTTGGGGTTGCTTTTGGGGTCTGGGAGGGGTTTTGGGGTTTTTTGGGATTTTTTTGGGGTTTTTGGAGTCGGGATTTCTGGGGGGCAGTTTTAGGGGCCGGGGTGATTTTTTGAGGTTTCGGGGGGATTTTTTTTGGATTTTTTGTGGTCTTTTTGGGGGATTTTTTGTGGGTTTTTTTGGTTTTTTTGGGGTTTTTGGGATCGAGATTTTTTTGGGGGGTGCTTTTGGGGTCTGGGAAGGTTTTGGGGATTTTTTGGGTTTTTGGGGGATTTTTTGTGTGGTTTTTTTTGGTTTTTTGGGGTTTTTGGGGTCGGGATTTTTTTGGGGGGTGGTTTTGGGGTCTGGGAGGGGTTTTGGGGATTTTTTGGGTTTTTGGGGGATTTTTCAGGATTTTTTGGTGGATTTTGGGGGTTTTTGGGGTCGGGATATTTTGGGGGGGTGCTTTTGGGGTCCGGGAAGGTTTTGGGGATTTTTTGGGTTTTTGAGGGATTTTTTTGGATTTTTTAATGGATTTTGGGGGTCGGGATTTTTTGGGGGGTGCTTTTGGGGTCCGGGAAGGTTTTGGGGATTTTTTGGGTTTTTGGGGGATTTTTTGTGTGGTTTTTTTTGTTTTTTTGGGGTTTTTGGGGTCGGGATTTTTTGGGGGGTGCTTTTGGGGTCTGGGAGGGGTTTTGGGGTTTTTGGGATTTTTTGGGGATTTTTCAAGATTTTTTTGTGGATTTTGGGGGTTTTTGGGGTCGGGATTTATTTGGGGGGTGCTTTTGGGGTCCGGGAAGGTTTTGGGGTTTTTTGGGTTTTTGGGGGATTTTTGGGGATTTTTTGTGGATTTTGGGGTTTTTTGGGGTCAGGATTTTTTGGGGGGTACTTTTGGGGTCTGGGAAGGTTTTGGGGATTTTTTGGGTTTTTGGGGATTTTTTGTGGGTTTTTGGGGTCAGGATTTTTTTGGGGGGTGCTTTTGGGGTCTGGGAAGGTTTTGGGGATTTTTGGGCTTTTTTTGGGATTTTTCAGGATTTTTTGGTGAATTTTGGGGTTTTTTGGGGTCGGGATTTTTTTGGGGGGTGCTTTTGGGGTCCGGGAAGGTTTTGGGGTTTTTTGGGGGATTTTTGGGGATTCTTTGTGGATTTTTGGGTTTTTTTGGGGTCGGGATTTTTTTGGGGGGTGGTTTTGGGGTCTGGGAGGGGTTTTGGGGATTTTTTGGGTTTTTGGGGGATTTTTCAGGATTTTTTGGTGGATTTTGGGGGTTTTTGGGGTCGGGATTTTTTTGGGGAGTGCTTTTGGGGTCTGGGAAGGTTTTGGGGATTTTTTGGGTTTTTGGGGGATTTTTGGGGATTTTTTGTGGATTTTTGGGGTCGGGATTTTTTGGGGAGTGGTTTTGGGATCTGGGAGGGGGTTGGGGATTTTTTGGGATTTTTTTGGGATTTTTCAAGATTTTTTTGTGGATTTTGGGGGTTTTTGGGGTCGGGATTTTTTTGGGGGGTGCTTTTGGGGTCCGGGAAGGTTTTGGGGAATTTTTGGGTTTTTGGGGGATTTTTGGGGATTTTTTGTGGATTTTTGGGGTTTTTGGGGTCAGGATTTTTTTGGGGGGTGCTTTTGGGGTCTGGGAGGGGGTTTGGGGTTTTTTGGGGAGATTTTTTTGGGGTTTTTGGAGTCAGGATTTCTGGGGGGCAGTTTTAGGGGCCAGGGTGATTTTTTGAGATTTTGGGGGGATTTTTTTGGATTTTTGGTGGGGTTTTCGGGTTTTTGGGGGATTTTTTGTGGGTTTTTTTGGTTTTTTTGGGGTTTTTGGGATCGGGATTTTTTTGGGGGGTGCTTTTGGGGTCTGGGAAGGTCTGGGGGATTTTTTGGGTTTTTGGGGGATTTTTTGTGTGGTTTTTTTTTGGTTTTTGGGGGTTTTTGGAGTTGGGATTTTTTTGGGGGGTGCTTTTGGGGTCCGGGAAGGTTTTGGGGTTTTTTGGGTTTTTGGGGGATTTTTGGGGATTTTTTGTGGATTTTGGGCTTTTTTGGGGTCGGGATTTTTTGGGGGGGTACTTTTGGGGTCTGGGAGGGTTTTGGGGTTTTTGGGGATTTTTTGGGGATTTTTCAGGATTTTTTTGTGGATTTTTGGGGGTTTTTGGAGTCGGGATTTTTTTGGGGGGTGCTTTTGGGGTCTGGGAAGGTTTTGGGGATTTTTTGGGGTTTTGGGGGATTTTTTGTGGGTTTTTGGGGTTTTTGGAGTTGGGATTTTTTTGGGGGGTGCTTTTGGGGTCTGGGAAGGTTTGGGGGATTTTTTGGGTTTTTGGGGGATTTTTTGGAATTTTTTGTGGGTTTTTGGGGTTTTTGGGGTCGGGATTTTTTGAGGGGGAGGTTTGGGGGCCCGAGAAGGTTTTGGGGATTTTTTTGGTTTTTGGGGGATTTTTTGGGATTTTTGGTGGGTTTTTGGGGTCAAGATTTTTTTGGGGGGTGCTTTTGGGGTCTGGGAAGGTTTTGGGGTTTTTTTGGATTTTTGGGGTATTTTTTGTGTGGTTTTTTTTGGTTTTTTGGGGTTTTTGGGGTCGGGATTTTTTGGGGGGTGCTTTTGGGGTCTGGGAGGGGTTTTGGGGTTTTTTGGGATTTTTTTGGGATTTTTCAAGATTTTTTTGTGGATTTTAGGGGTTTTTGGGGTCGGGATTTTTTTGGGGGGTGCTTTTGGGGTCCGGGAAGGTTTTGGAGTTTTTTGGGGGATTTTTGGGGATTCTTTGTGGATTTTTGGGGTTTTTTGGGGTCGGGATTTTTTTGGGGGGTGGTTTTGGGGTCCGGAAAGGTTTTGGGGATTTTTTGGGTTTTTGGGGGATTTTTGGGGATTTTTTGTGGATTTTTGGGGTTTTTGGGGTCAGGATTTTTTTGGGGTTGCTTTTGGGGTCTGGGAGGGGTTTTGGGGTTTTTTGGGATTTTTTTGGGGTTTTTGGAGTCGGGATTTCTGGGGGGCAGTTTTAGGGGCCGGGGTGATTTTTTGAGGTTTTGGGGGGATTTTTTTTGGATTTTTTGTGGTCTTTTTGGGGGATTTTTTGTGGGTTTTTTTGGTTTTTTTGGGGTTTTTGGGATCGAGATTTTTTTGGGGGGTGCTTTTGGGGTCTGGGAAGGTTTTGGGGATTTTTTGGGTTTTTGGGGGATTTTTTGTGTGGTTTTTTTTGGTTTTTTGGGGTTTTTGGGGTCGGGATTTTTTGGGGGGTGCTTTTGGGGTCTGGGAGGGGTTTTGGGGTTTTTTGGGATTTTTTTGGGATTTTTCAAGATTTTTTTGTGGATTTTAGGGGTTTTTGGGGTCGGGATTTTTTTGGGGGGTGCTTTTGGGGTCCGGGAAGGTTTTGGAGTTTTTTGGGGGATTTTTGGGGATTTTTTGTGGATTTTTGGGGTTTTTGGGGTCAGGATTTTTTTGGGGTTGCTTTTGGGGTCTGGGAAGGTCTGGGGGATTTTTTGGGTTTTGGGGGGATTTTTTGTGTGGTTTCTTTTGGTTTTTTGGGGTTTTTGGAGCTGGGATTTTTTTGGGGGGTGCTTTTGGGGTCCGGGGCGGTTTTTGGGGTCCGGGGTTTTTTGGGGTCCCCCCCCGTACCTGGCCGAGGCCTCGGCAGCATCAAACAGGGTCACCCCCAGCTCGTAGGCGACGCTCAGGACCCGCTCGGCCTCCTGGGGACCCCAAAATTTGGGGGGGGGGGAGTCAGAGAGGGACCCCCAAATCTGGGGGGGGCACCCCAAAAAGGGGCGGTCCCAAAAACGGGGGAAACACCCAAAAAAACGGGGGGGAAACCCCCCCAAAAATGGGTGGGAAACCCCAAAAAAAGGCAAAAGGGAACCCCAAAAATGGGGGGGATACCCCAAAAATGGGGTGGGGGGACCCCAAAATTTGGGGGGGGGGTCTCACCTCCTCTGAGGTCCCGGCCCCGAAGGTCCCGCGGGCACCTGGGGGGGGAATTGGGGATGAGGAGAGAGAGACCCCCCCAAAAAAACCCCAAATCCACCCCAAAATCCACCCAAATGCCCCAAAACCTCAAAAAATCCACCCAAATCCACCCAAAATCCATCCAAAACCTCCAGAACCCACCCAAAATCCACCCAAATCCCCCCAAATCCACCCCAAATTCCCAAAAATCCACCCAGGGACCCCGAAACCTCCTGGAATGTCCCAAATCCACCCCAAAATCCACCTGAAACCCCCAAAATTCCCCCAAATCCACCCCAAAATCCACCCGAATCCTCCCAAAATCCACCCAAATCCCCCCAAAATCCCCTCCAGCCCCCCCAAATCCCCTCAAACTCCCCAAATCTCCCCTTAAAACCCCTCCAAACTCCCCAAAATCTTCCCAAATCCCCCCCAAAAATCCACCCAAATCCACCCAAAATCCACCAAAAGAATCCAAAATCCACCCAAAATCCACCCAAATCCCCCCCAAATCTCCCCAAATCCCCCCAAATTTTCCCAAATCCCCCCAAATTTTCCCAAATGCCCCCAAATCCCCCAAAATTTTCCCAAATCCCCCCCAAATCTTCCGAAATCCCCCCAAAATTCCCCCAAAATGCCCCCAAATATTCTCAACCCCCCCCAAATCTTCCCAAATCCCCCCAAAATCCCCCAGAATTCCCCCAAAATCTTCCCAAATCCCCCCAAAATCCCCCCAAATCTTCCCAAACCCCCCCAAAATGCCCCAAAATCTCCCCACATACCTCCCAACTCCCCCCCAAATCTTCCCAAATCCCCCCAAATTCCCCTCAAATCCCTCCAAAATCCCCCAGAATTCCCCCAAAATCTTCCCAAATCCCCCCAAATTTTCCCAAATCCCCCCCAAATTCCCCCAAATCCCCGCAAATTTTCCCAAGTCCCCCCAAAATCCCACCCAAATCCCCTCAAATCCCCCCAAATTTTCCCAAATCCCCCCCAAATCCCCCCGAAATGTCCCCAAATCCCCCCAAATTTTCCCCAAATCCCCCCCAAATCCCCCCAGATTCTCCCAAATCCCCCCAAATTCCCTTCAAATTTTCCCAAATCCCCCCAAAATTTCCCAAATCCCCCCCAAATCCCCCCAGCTCGCCCCCAGCCCCGGCCCCTCACCCAGCCCCAGGCACGAGACCCGCAGCCCCGAGCGCCCGAGGGTCCTGGGGGGCACAGAGGGGGCGGGGTCACCCCAAAAGGGACCCCCAGAGCGGGGGGACCCCCCCGAGGGAGAGGGGACCCCAAAAAGGGACCCCGGGGACCCCCAAAAAGGGACCAAAGGACCCCAAAAAGGGACTCAGGGACCCCCAAAAGGGACCCCGGGGACCCCCAAAAGGGACCAAGGGACCCCAAAAAGGGACCAAAGGACCCCAAAAAGGGACCAAGGGACCCCAAAAAGGGACCAAGGGACCCCAAAAAGGAACTCAGGGACCCCCAAAAAGGGACTGAGGGACCCCAAAAGGACCAAGGGACCCCAAAAAGGGACTCAGGAACCCCAAAAGGACCAAAGGACCCCAAAAAGGGACCAAAGGACCCCAAAAAGGGACTCAGGGACCCCCAAAAAGGGACTGAGGGACCCCCAAAAGGGACCAAGGGACCCCAAAAAGGGACTCAGGGACCCCCAAAAAGGGACCCGGGACCCCCAAAAAGGGACCAAAGGACCCCCAAAAGGGACCAAGAGACCCCAAAAAGGGACCAAGGGACCCCAAAAGGGACTCAGGGACCCCCAAAAGGGACCAAAGGACCCCAAAAGGGACTCAGGGACCCCCAAAAGGACCAAAGGACCCCAAAAAGGGACCAAAGGACCCCCAAAAGGGACTCAGGGACCCCCAAAAAGGGACTGAGGGACCCCCAAAAGGGACCAAGGGACCCCAAAAAGGGACCTGGGGACCCCCAAAAGGGACCAAGGGACCCCCAAAAAGGGACCCAGGGATCCCCAAAAAGGGACCCGGGGACCCCCAAAAAGGGACCAAGGGACCCCAAAAGGGACCAAGGGACTCCCAAAAAGGGACCAAGGGACCCCAAAAAGGGACTCAGGGACCCCCAAAAGGACCAAAGGACCCCAAAAAGGGACCAAAGGACCCCCAAAAGGGACTCAGGGACCCCCAAAAAGGGACTGAGGGACCCCCAAAAGGGACCAAGGGACCCCAAAAAGGGACCTGGGGACCCCCAAAAGGGACCAAGGGACCCCCAAAAAGGGACCCAGGGATCCCCAAAAAGGGACCCGGGGACCCCCAAAAAGGGACCAAGGGACCCCAAAAGGGACCAAGGGACCCCCAAAAAGGGACCCAGGGATCCCCAAAAAGGGACCAAGGGACCCCCAAAAAGGGACTCAGGAACCCCAAAAGGGACCAAGGGACCCCAAAAGGGACCAAGGGACCCCCAAAAAGGGACCAAGGGACCCCAAAAAGGGACTCAGGGATCCCCAAAAAGGGACCAAGGGACCCCAAAAGGGACCAAGGGACCCCAAAAAGGCACTGAGGGACCCCCAAAAAGGGACCCGGGGGTCCCAAAAAGGGACCAAGGGACCCCCAAAAAGGGACCAAGGGACCCCCAAAAGGAACTCAGGACCCCCAAAAGGACCAAGGGATCCCCAAAAAGGGACCAAGGGACCCCCAAAAAGGGACCAAGGGACCCCAAAAAGGGACTTAGGAACCCCAAAAGGACCAAGGGACCCCAAAAGGGACCAAGGGACCCCAAAAAGGGACTCAGGGACCCCAAAAGGACCAAGGGACCCCAAAAGGGACCAAGGGACCCCCAAAAATGGACCAAGGGACCCCAAAAGGGACCAAGGGACCCCCAAAAAGGGACCAAAGGACCCCAAAAAGGGACCAAGGGACCCCCAAAAGGGACCAAGGGACCCCAAAAAGGGACTGAGGGACCCCCAAAAGGGACTCAGGGACCCCCAAAAAGGGACCAAGGGACCCCAAAAGGGACCAAGGGACCCCAAAAAGGGACCTGGGGACCCCAAAAAGGGACTCAGGGACCCCCAAAAGGACCAAGGGACCCCCAAAAAGGGACCCGGGGACCCCCAAAAAGGGACCAAGGGACCCCAAAAAGGGACCTGGGGACCCCAAAAAGGGACCAAGGGACCCCCAAAAGGGACTCAGGGACCCCCAAAAAGGGACCAAGGGACCCCCAAAAGGAACTCAGGACCCCCAAAAGGACCAAGGGACCCCAAAAAGGGACTCAGGGACCCCAAAAGGACCAAGGGACCCCAAAAAGGGACTGAGGGACCCCCCAAAAGGGACCAAGGGACCCCAAAAAGGGACCCGGGACCCCCAAAAAGGGACCAAGGGACCCCCAAAAGGGACCAAGTGACCCCAAAAAGGGAGCCAGGGACCCCCAAAAACGGACCCGGGGACCCCCAAAAGGGACCAAGGGACCCCAAAAAGGGACTCAGGGACCCCAAAAAGGGACCAAAGGACCCCCAAAAGGACCAAGGACTCCCAAGGGACCCCAGAATAAACCCAGGGACCCCAAAAAGGGACCCCCCAAATAAACCCAGGGACCCCCAAAAGAGACCCCGGGACCCCCAAAAATAAACCCAGGGACCCCCAAAAGGACCCCAGGGACCCCAAAAAGGGACTCAGGGACCCCTAAAAGGGACCCCGGGACCCCCCAAGCACCCCCCCAAATAAACCCAGGGACCCCCAAAAGAGACCCCAGGGACCCCAAAATAAACCCAGGGACCTCCCAAGGGACCTCCCAAAATGGGACCCGGGGACCCCAAAAAGGGACTCAGGACCCCCCCAAATAAACCCAGGGACCCCTAAATAAAGGACCCAGCCCCTCCCCCCCCCCCCCCAATGACCCCAATTCCTCCCCCCGGAGAATCGGGAACCCCAAAAGGGACGGCGGGACCCCCAAGGACTCCCCAATACACCCCGGGACCCCCCAAATAAACCCAGGGACCCCCAAAAGGGACCCCGGGACCCCCCAAATAAACCCAGGGACCCCTAAAAGGGACCCCGGGACCCCCCAAGGACCCCCCAAATAAACCCAGGGACCCCCAAAGGACCCCAGGGACCCCCAAAATAAACCCAGGGACCCCCAAAGGACCCCAGGGACCCCCAAAAAGGGACGCAGGGACCCCCAAATAAACCCAGGGACCCCCCAAAAGAGACCCCGAGACCCCCAAATAAACCCAGGGACCCCCAAAAGGGACTCAGGACCCCCCAAATAAACCCAGGGACCCCCAAAAGGGACCCCGGGACCCCCAAGGACCCCTCCAGATAAACCCAGGGACCCCCAAAAGGGACCCCGGGACCCCCAAATAAACCCAGGGACCCCCAGAGAGACCCTGGGACCCCCGAGATAAACCCAGGGACCCCCAAAAGGACCCCAGGGACCCCAAAAAGGGACTCAGAGACCCCCAAAAGGGACCCCAAAAGGACCCCAAAAGGGACCAATGACCCCCCAAATAAACCCAGGGACCCCCAAAGGACCCCAGGGACCCCAAAAGAGACCCCGGGACCCCCAAGGACCCCCCAAATAAGCCCAGGGACCCCCAAAAGGGACCCCGGGACCCCCCAAGGACCCCCCCAAATAAACCCAGGGACCCCCAAAACAGATCCGGGACCCCCAAAAGGGACTCAGGACCCCCCAAATAAACCCAGGGACCCCCAAAAGAGACCCCGGGACCCCCAAAAAGGACCCCCCCCAAATAGACCCAGGGACCCCCCAAATAAACCCAGGGACCCCCAAAAGAATCCCAGTCCCCCCTCCCCACCCCCAGGACCCCAACCCCCTCCCTCAGGGGAGAATGGGGGACCCCAAAAGTGACCCCAAAATGCCCCCCGGACCCCCCCAAACCCCCCCGGCCCCTCCCCCCGCCCCTCCCCCCCCATACCGGTACTTCATGCCGGGCCCGGGGGTCGCTCCGGGGGGGTCCCGTTTCGGGGGGGCCGCCGCCCCTCCCCCCGCCGGGCCTTTGCCCCCCGCTTTCTGCGGCCCCCCCCGGGCCGGGGCCGCCCCTCCCCCACCCGCTGCCCTCCCCCCCGCCCCTCCCCCTCCCCCTCCCCCCCCTCCGGCCGCCCCTCCCCCCCCCGGGCCGGGGCCCCTCAGGCTCTGCTCGGTGCAGGCGATCGAGACCTGCATTGGGGGGGGGGAGGGGCTGCGGGGGGGTCCCGGGGGGGTCCCGGGGGTCCCGCGGGGGGGGGGGAGGGGCCGGGGGGAGCCCCCACGGGGGGTGGGGGAGGGGCGCGGAGGGGTCGCGGCGTTCCCGGAGCGGGCGGAGAGCGGGGGGAGGGGGCGGGGCCACGCCCTCGGGGAGGCCACGCCCACTGAGGGGCGGGGCTTGGGTGATGTCATGGGTGTTGTATGCAAATGAGGGGGCGGGGCTTAGAGCGGGGCGCCGGTCGCTGTCGGTAGCTGGTATGCAAATGCGGGGGCGGGGCTTAGAGCGGGGCGCCGGTCGCTGTCAGCGCCGGGTATGCAAATGAAGGGGCGTGGCCTGCGCGGGGGGTCGGTCACTGCGCTGTGCGGCGCTATGCAAATGAGGGGCGGGGCTTGGGGCGGGGCCCCGGTTGGTCAGTGGGCTGTATGCAAATGAGGGGGCGGAGCGCCTGTCGCTGTCAATGGGGGCATGCAAATGAGGGGGCGGGGCCTTGAAGGGGGAGAACTGGGGGGGAAGGGGATTTGGGGGGGATTTTGGGGGGGATTTTGGGGCATTTTGGGGGGATTTTGGGGATTTTGGAGATTTTAGAGGGGGTTTTGGGGGGATTTTGGGGGAATTGTACGGATTTTGAGGGTTTTGGGGGGGATTTTGGGGTTTTGGGGGGACTTTAGAGGGAATTTGGGGGATTTTGGGGGATTTTAGGGGTTTTAGGGAGATTTTGGGGGAAATTTTGGGGATTTTGGGGGAATTGTACGGATTTTGAGGGGTTTGGGGGGATTTTGGGGGATTTTAGAAGGAATTTGGAGGATTTTGGGAGGATTTTAGGGGGATTTGGGGAGATTTTTGAGGGAAATTTGAAGATTTTAGGGATTTTGGGGGAATTGAGGCATTTTTGGGGATTTTGGGAGATTTGGGGCATTTTGGGGGGAATTTTGGGGTATTTTGGGGGGAATTTGGGGAAAAATTCTGGATTTGGGAGGATTCTGGAGATTTTGGGGGGATTTGGGGGGATTTTGGGGAGATTTTGGGGGAATTTTGGGGATTTTGGGGGATTTGGGGGATTTTGGAGGATTTGGGGGATTTGGGGGATTTTAGAGGGAATTTGGGGGATTTGGGGGATTTTAGGGGTTTTAGGGAGATTTTGGGGGGAATTTTGGGGATTTTGGGGATCTTAGAGATTTTGGGGGGATTTAGGGGGATTTGGGGGGATTTTGGGGGGAAATTTGAGGATTTTAGGAATTGCGGGGAATTTTGGGGGTTTTGGGGGATTGTGGGGGATTTTGGAGATTTTAGGGAAACTGGGGGGATTTGGGGGCATTTTGGGGGATTTTGGGGAAAATTCGGGGATTTGGGGGGATTTTGGGGCGAATTGGGGGATTTTTGGGGGATTCTGGGGATTTTGGGGGGAAATTTGGGGATTTGGGGAATTTGGGGGATTTTGGGGCGATTTGGGGGAATTTTGGGACGTTATTGGGGGGAATTGGGGGAAAAGGGAAAATTGGGGCAACAAGTTGAAATTTGGGAAAATTGGGGGGGGAAGGGGAAATTTGGGGGGGAAGGGAGATTTTGAGGGAATTTGGGGGAAATTTGGGGGGAATTTCGGGGGAATTTGGGGGGAAAAATCCAAAATTTTGGTGGAAAGAGTGGAAATTTGGGGGAGAAAGGGGAAATTTGGGGGAAATTTGGGGGGAATTTGAGGGGAAAATGGAAATTTTGGGGTAGAAAATTCAAAAATTGGGGGAGAAAAGTGGAAATTTGGGGAAATTTGGGAAAAAATTGGGGTGAAAAGGGGAAATTTGGGGGGAATTTGAGGGGATTTGGGGGGAAAAGGAAAATTTGGGGTGGAAAAGTGGAAATTTGGGAAAAAATTGGGAAAAATTGGGGTGAAAGATCCGAAATTTTGGGGGGGAAAGGGGGAAATTGGGGGAGAAAAAAGGGGAAATTTGGGTGGAAAAATCACAAATTTGGGGATCCCCCCCATTCCCGCCCCTCCCCCAACACCAAATGACCAAAAAAGGCTTTATGCAAATTTATTTAAATTAGGGGGCCTCAACCCCCCCTCAAAATGGGGAGGGGGGAGGTTTTGGGGGGGTCCTTGAGGGGTTTTGGGGACCCCTCCCCGATTTTGGGGCTCCCCCCGGGGGTTTGGGGGTCTCAGTCCCAGTTTTGGGGTCCCAGTCGGGATTTTGGGGTCAAAAGTGGAGATTTTGGGGTCCCAGTCTCAATTTTGGGGTCCCAGTCGGGGATTTTGGGGTCCCAGTTGGGATTTTGGGGTCCCAGTCGGGGATTTTGGGGTCTAAAGTGGAGATTTTGGGGTGTCAGTCAGGGGTTTTGGCGTTTTTGGGGCTGTCAATCAGGATTTGGGGGTTTTTGGGGCTGTCAATCAGGATTTTGGGGTCCCTTTGGGGTTTTGGGGGCTGTCAATCAGGATTTTGGGGTCCCTTCGGGGTTTTTGGGGGCTGTCAATCAGGATTTGGGGGTTTTTGGGGGCTGTCAACCAGGATTTTGGGGTCCCTTTGGGGTTTCGGGGCTCAGCTGGGGTTGCGGGGCCCGAAGTGGGGATTTGGGGCTGTCAGTCAGGATTTGGGGCTGTCAATCAGGATTTGGGGGTTTTTGGGGGCTGTCAATCAGGATTTTGGGGTCCCTTTGGGGTTTTGGGGGCTGTCAATCAGGATTTGGGGCTGTCAGTCAGGACTTGGGGTTTTTGGGGGCTGTCGATCAGGATTTGGGGGTCCCTTTGGGGTTTCGGGGCTCAGCTGGGGTTGCGGGGCCCGAAGTGGGGATTTGGGGCTGTCAATCAGGATTTGGGGCTGTCAGTCAGGATTTGGGGCTGTCGATCAGGATTTGGGGCTGTCAGTCAGGACTTGGGGGTTTTTGGGGGCTGTCAATCAGGATTTTGGGGTCCCTTTGGGGTTTTTGGGGGCTGTCAATCAGGATTTGGGGCTGTCGATCAGGATTTGGGGCTGTCAGTCAGGACTTGGGGGTTTTTGGGGGCTGTCAATCAGGATTTTGGGGCCCCTTTGGGGTTTTTGGGGGCTGTCAATCAGGATTTTGGGGTCCCTTTGGGGTTTTTGGGGGCTGTCAATCAGGATTTGGGGCTGTCGATCAGGATTTGGGGCTGTCGATCAGGATTTGGGGCTGTCAGTCAGGACTTGGGGGTTTTTGGGGGCTGTCAATCAGGATTTTGGGGTCCCTTTGGGGTTTTTGGGGCTGTCAATCAGGATTTTGGGGTCCCTTTGGGGTTTTTGGGGGCTGTCAATCAGGATTTGGGGCTGTCGATCAGGATTTGGGGCTGTCA
The DNA here is from genome assembly GCF_041296385.1 of Aphelocoma coerulescens. Classification (NCBI taxonomy): domain Eukaryota; kingdom Metazoa; phylum Chordata; class Aves; order Passeriformes; family Corvidae; genus Aphelocoma; species Aphelocoma coerulescens. The sequence goes on along the minus strand of NW_027183624.1, from coordinate 101,206 downwards.
GTCAGGACTTGGGGTTTTTGGGGGCTGTCGATCAGGATTTTGGGGTCCCTTTGGGGTTTCGGGGCTCAGCTGGGGTTGCGGGGCCCGAAGTGGGGATTTGGGGCTGTCAGTCAGGATTTGGGGGTTTTTGGGGGCTGTCAATCAGGATTTGGGGGTTTTTGGGGGCTGTCGATCAGGATTTTGGGGTCCCTTTGGGGTTTCGGGGCTCAGCTGGGGTTGCGGGGCCCGAAGTAGGGCAGCCCGCGCACGAAGGCGTCGAGGCGCTGCCGGAACAGGAGGCTCTGCACGGGGGCGCGGGGGGGGCACAGCGGGTTCTTCACCACCAGCTCCACGAAGAGCTGCCGAGAGAGGGGGGGTTTGGGGTGAAATCCGGCCGGTTTGGGCAAAAAATCCCCGCCCCGGTTTGGGGGGAAATCCGGCCGGTTTGGGCAAAAAATCCCCGCCCTGGTTTGGGGGAAAATCCTGAGGGTTTGGGCAAAAAATCCCCACCCCGGTTTGGGGTGAAATCCGGCCGGTTTGGGCAAAAAATCCCCGCCCTGGTTTGGGGTGAAATCCTGAGGGTTTGGGCAAAAAATCCCCGCCCCGGTTTGGGCTGAAATCCTGAGGGTTTGGGCAAAAAATCCCCGCCCCGGTTTGGGGGGAAATCCGGCCGGTTTGGGCAAAAAATCCCCGCCCCGGTTTGGGGTGAAATCCGGCCGGTTTGGGCAAAAAATCCCCGCCCCGGTTTGGGGGGAAATCCTGAGGGTTTGGGCAAAAAATCCCCGCCCCGGTTTGGGGTGAAATCCTGAGGGTTTGGGCAAAAAATCCCCGCCCCAGTTTGGGGTGAAATCCGGCCGGTTTGGGCAAAAAATCCCCGCCCCGGTTTGGGGGGAAATCCTGAGGGTTTGGGCAAAAAATCCCCACCCCGGTTTGGGGTGAAATCCTGAGGGTTTGGGCAAAAAATCCCCACCCCGGTTTGGGGGGAAATCCTGAGGGTTTGGGCAAAAAATCCCCACCCAAGTTTGGGTTGAAATCCTGAGGGTTTGGGCAAAAAATCCCCACCCCGGTTTGGGGGGAAATCCGGCCGGTTTGGGCAAAAAATCCCCTCCCCGGTTTGGGGTGAAATCCGGCCGGTTTGGGCAAAAAATCCCCGCCCTGGTTTGGGCTGAAATCCTGAGGGTTTGGGCAAAAAATCCCTGCCCTGGTTTGGGCTGAAATCCTGAGGGTTTGGGCAAAAAATCCCCACCCCGGTTTGGGGTGAAATCCTGAGGGTTTGGGCAAAAAATCCCCGCCCTGGTTTGGGGTGAAATCCTGAGGGTTTGGGCAAAAAATCCCCACCCCGGTTTGGGGTGAAATCCTGAGGGTTTGGGCAAAAAATCCCCGCCCCGGTTTGGGGTGAAATCCTGAGGGTTTGGGCAAATAATCCCCACCCCGGTTTGGGGTGAAATCCGGCCGGTTTGGGCAAAAAATCCCCACCCTGGTTTGGGGGGAAATCCTGAGGGTTTGGGCAAAAAATCCCCACCCTGGTTTGGGGTGAAATCCTGAGGGTTTGGGCAAAAAATCCCCGCCCTGGTTTGGGGGGAAATCCTGAGGGTTTGGGCAAAAAATCCCCACCCCGGTTTGGGCTGAAATCCGGCCGGTTTGGGCAAAAAATCCCCACCCTGGTTTGGGGTGAAATCCTGAGGGTTTGGGCAAAAAATCCCCACCCTGGTTTGGGGTGAAATCCTGAGGGTTTGGGCAAAAAATCCCCACCCCGGTTTGGGGTGAAATCCGGCCGGTTTGGGCAAAAAATCCCTGCCCTGGTTTGGGGTGAAATCCTGAGGGTTTGGACAAAAAATCCCCACCATGATTTGGGGTGAAATCCTGAGGGTTTGGGCAAAAAATCCCCACCCTGGTTTGGGCTGAAATCCGGCCGGTTTGGGCAAATAATCCCCGCCCCGGTTTGGGGTGAAATCCGGCCGGTTTGGGCAAAAAATCCCTGCCCTGGTTTGGGGTGAAATCCTGAGGGTTTGGGCAAAAAATCCCCACCCCGGTTTGGGCTGAAATCCTGAGGGTTTGGGCAAAAAATCCCCACCCTGGTTTGGGGTGAAATCCTGAGAGTTTGGGCAAAAAATCCCCACCCCGGTTTGGGCTGAAATCCTGAGGGTTTGGGCAAAAAATCCCCGCCCCGGTTTGGGGGGAAATCCTGAGGGTTTGGGCAAAAAATCCCCTCCCCGGTTTGGGGTGAAATCCTGAGGGTTTGGGCAAAAAATCCCCGCCCCGGTTTGGGGGGAAATCCTGAGGGTTTGGGCAAAAAATCCCCGCCCTGGTTTGGGGTGAAATCCTGAGGGTTTGGGCAAAAAATCCCCACCCAAGTTTGGGCTGAAATCCTGAGGGTTTGGGCAAAAAATCCCCACCCCGGTTTGGGGTGAAATCCTGAGGGTTTGGGCAAAAAATCCCCACCCCGGTTTGGGGTGAAATCCGGCCGGTTTGGGCAAAAAATCCCCACCCCGGTTTGGGGTGAAATCCGGCCGGTTTGGGCAAAAAATCCCCGCCCCGGTTTGGGGGGAAATCCTGAGGGTTTGGGCAAAAAATCCCCACCCCGGTTTGGGCTGAAATCCTGAGGGTTTGGGCAAAAAATCCCCACCCCGGTTTGGGGTGAAATCCTGAGGGTTTGGGCAAAAAATCCCCGCCCCGGTTTGGGGGGAAATCCTGAGGGTTTGGGCAAAAAATCCCCACCCCGGTTTGGGGGGAAATCCGGCCGGTTTGGGCAAAAAATCCCCGCCCCGGTTTGGGGTGAAATCCGGCCGGTTTGGGCAAAAAATCCCCACCCTGGTTTGGGGTGAAATCCTGAGGGTTTGGGCAAAAAATCCCCGCCCCGGTTTGGGGTGAAATCCTGAGGGTTTGGGCAAAAAATCCCCACCCAAGTTTGGGTTGAAATCCTGAGGGTTTGGGCAAAAAATCCCCGCCCCGGTTTGGGGTGAAATCCGGCCGGTTTGGGCAAAATCCCAACAGTTTGGGGTGAAATCCCGTGATTTTGGGGAAAGAAACCTATTATTTGGGGAAAAAATCTGTTATTTTGGGAAAAATCCCATTATTTCGGGGGGAAATCCTATTAGTTTGGGGAAAAAAACATTATTTAGGGCAAAATCCCATTATTTTGGGAGAAAATCCCGTTATTTTGGGGAAAAAAATCCCATTATTTTGGGGAAAAACCTGTTATTTTGGGGGAAAATCCCATTATTTAGGGAAAAAATCCCATTATTTTGGGGGAAATCCCATTATTTTGGGGAAAATCCCATTATTTTGGGGGAAAAGATCCCATTATTTTGGGGGAAAATCTCTTTTTTGGGGGAAAAAATCCCGTTATTTTGGGGGAAAAAATTCCATTATTTTGGGGAAAATCCTGTTATTTTGGGAGAAAATCCCATTATTTTGGGAGAAAATCCCATTATTTTGGGGAAAAATCCCTTTTTGGGGGGAAAAACTCTTTTTTTTGGGAAAAAATTCCCATTATTTTGGGGGAAAATCCCTTTTTGGGGGAAAAGTCCCGTTATTTTGGGGGGAAAAATTCCATTATTTTGGGGAAATCCTGTTATTTTGGGGGAAAATCCCATTATTTAGGGAAAAAATCCCATTATTTTGGGGGAAATCCCATTATTTTGGGGAAAATCCCATTATTTTGGGGGAAAAGATCCCATTATTTTGGGGAAAAATCTCTTTTTTGGGGGAAAAAATCCCATTATTTTGGGGAAAAAAATTCCATTATTTTGGGGAAAATCCTCTTATTTTGGAGGAAATCCCATTTTTTGGGGGGAAATCCCATTATTTAGGGAAAATATCCCATTATTTTGGGAGAAAATCCCGTTATTTTGGGAGAAAATCCCATTATTTTGGGAGAAAATCCCATTATTTTGGGGAAAAATCCCTTTTTTGGGGGAAAAACTCTTTTTTTTGGGAAAAAATTCCCATTATTTTGGGGGAAAATCCCTTTTTGGGGGAAAAATCCCATTATTTTGGGGGAAAAAATTCCATTATTTTGGGGAAATCCTGTTATTTTGGGGGAAAATCCCATTATTTAGGGAAAAAATCGCATTATTTTGGGGGAAATCCCATTATTTTGGGGGAAAAGATCCCATTATTTTGGGGGAAAATCCCATTATTTTGGGAAAAAATCGCATTATTTTGGGGAAAAATCTCTTTTTTGGGGGAAAAAATCCCGTTATTTTGGGGAAAAAAATTCCATTATTTTGGGGAAAATCCTCTTATTTTGGGGGAAATCCCATTATTTTGGGGAAAAATCCTTTTTTTGGGGGAAAAACTCTTTTTTTGGGGAAAAAAGTCCCATTATTTTGGGGAAAAATCCCGTTATTTTGGGGAAAATCCCGGTTTTTGGGGAAAATCCCGGTTTTTGGGGGTGACACCCTCAGGGACCCCCCCAGGACCCCAAAACCCCCCCGGACCCCCCCCCAGCACCCCCCGGGGACCCCAAAACCGCGACCCCTCCCCCCAAGGGACCCTAAAAACCCCGGGGGGGCAGATTTGGGGGAATTTGGGGGATTTTGGGGGAATTTGGGGGAATTTGGGGGGATTTGGGGGAATTTGGGGGAATTTTGGGGGAATTTTGGGGATTTGGGGGAATTTGGGGGAATTTTGGGGAGATTTGGGGGGAATTTGGGGGAATTTGGGGGGATTTGGGGGAATTTGGGGGAATTTTGGGGGAGATTTGGGGGCTTCAGGGGCAGATTTTGGGGCTCCGGGAGGGGATTTTGGGGCCGGGATTTGGATTTTTTTCGGGGCGGATTTTGGGGTTTTGGGGCCGGGATTTTGGGGCCGGGATTTTTGGGTTTTTTTTCAGGGTGGATTTTGGGTTTTTTTTCGGGGTGGATTTTGGGGTTCCGGGCGGGGATTTTGGGGCCAGGATTTGGGGATTTAGGGGCGGGGATTTGGGGATTTTGGGGCTGGGATTTGGGGATTTTTCAGGGCAGATTTTGGGGTTTGGGGCGGGGATTTTGGGGCCGGGATTTGGGGATTTTGGAGCCGGGATTTGGGGATTTTGGGCCGGGATTTGGGGATTTTGGGCCGGGATTTGGGGGATTTTGGGGCGGGGATTTGGGGGCTTTGGGGCGGGGATTTTGGGGCCGGGATTTGGGGGATTTTTCCGGGCAGCTTTTGGGGTTTGGGGCGGGGATTTTGGGGCGGGGATTTGGGGCTTTGGGGCGGGGATTTTGGGCCGGGATTTGGGGATTTTGGGCCGGGATTTGGGGCTTTGGGGCGGGGATTTGGAGCCGGGATTTGGGGGTTTTGGGGCGGGGATTTGGGGGGTTTTGGGGCGGGGATTTGGGGCCGGGATTTGGGGATTTTGGGGCGGGGATTTGTGGATTTTGGGGCGGGGATTTGTGGATTTTGGGGCCGGGATTTGTGGATTTTGAGGCTGGGATTTGGGGGGTTTTGGGGCGGGGATTTGGGGGGTTTTGGGGCAGGGATTTGGAGCCGGGATTTGGGGGTTTTGAGGCTGGGATTTGGGGGGTTTTGGGGCGGGGATTTGGGGGGTTTTGGGGCCGGGATTTGGGGGGTTTTGGGGCCGGGATTTGTGGATTTTGAGGCTGGGATTTGTGGATTTTGAGGCGGGGATTTGGGGGGTTTTGGGGCGGGGATTTGTGGATTTTGGGGCGGGGATTTGGGGCTTTGGGGCAGGGATTTTGGAGTCGGGATTTGTGGATTTTGGGGCGGGGATTTGGGGGTTTTGGGGCGGGGATTTGGGGATTTTGGGGCGGGGATTTGTGGATTTGGGGGCGGGGATTTGGGGCTTTGGGGCGGGGATTTGGAGCCGGGATTTGTGGATTTTGGGGCGGGGATTTGGGGGGTTTTGGGGCGGGGATTTGGGGCCGGGATTTGGGGGATTTTGGGGCTGGGATTTGTGGATTTTGAGGCTGGGATTTGGGGGGTTTTGGGGCGGGGATTTGGGGGGTTTTGGGGCCGGGATTTGTGGATTTTGAGGCTGGGATTTGTGGATTTTGGGGCCGGGATTTGTGGATTTTGAGGCGGGGATTTGGGGGGTTTTGGGGCCGGGATTTGTGGATTTTGGAGCCGGGATTTGGGGGGTTTTGGGGCGGGGATTTGGGGGGTTTTGGGGCGGGGATTTGGAGCCGGGATTTGTGGATTTTGGGGCGGGGATTTGGGGGGTTTTGGGGCGGGGATTTGGGGGGTTTTGGGGCGGGGATTTGGAGCCGGGATTTGTGGATTTTGAGGCGGGGATTTGGGGGGTTTTGGGGCCGGGATTTGCGGATTTTGAGGCTGGGATTTGGGGGGTTTTGGGGCGGGGATTTGGGGGGTTTTGGGGCCGGGATTTGTGGATTTTGAGGCTGGGATTTGTGGATTTTGGGGCCGGGATTTGTGGATTTTGAGGCGGGGATTTGGGGGGTTTTGGGGCGGGGATTTGGGGCCGGGATTTGGGGGATTTTGAGGCTGGGATTTGTGGATTTTGGGGCGGGGATTTGTGGATTTTGGGGCCGGGATTTGTGGATTTTGAGGCCGGGATTTGTGGATTTTGAGGCTGGGATTTGGGGATTTTGAGGCTGGGATTTGGGGATTTTGAGGCTGGGATTTGTGGATTTTGAGGCGGGGATTTGGGGGGTTTCGGGGCCGGGATTTGTGGATTTTGGGGCGGGGATTTGGGGGGTTTCGGGGCTGGGATTTGTGGATTTTGGGGCGGGGATTTGGGGGGTTTCGGGGCTGGGATTTGTGGATTTTGAGGCGGGGATTTGGGGGTTTTGGGGCGGGGATTTGGGGCCGGGATTTGGGGGATTTTGGGGCGGGGATTTGTGGATTTTGAGGCTGGGATTTGTGGATTTTGGGGCGGGGAATTGTGGATTTTGGGACGGGGATTTGTGGATTTTGAGGCGGGGATTTGGGGGGTTTTGGGGCCGGGATTTGTGGATTTTGGGGCGGGGATTTGGGGGGTTTCGGGGCTGGGATTTGTGGATTTTGAGGCTGGGATTTGTGGATTTTGGGGCGGGGATTTGGGGGTTTTGGGGCGGGGATTTGGGGCCGGGATTTGGGGGATTTTGGGGCGGGGATTTGTGGATTTTGAGGCTGGGATTTGTGGATTTTGAGGCGGGGATTTGGGGGGTTTTGGGGCCGGGATTTGTGGATTTTGAGGCGGGGATTTGGGGGGTTTTGGGGCCGGGATTTGTGGATTTTGAGGCGGGGATTTGGGGGGTTTTGGGGCCGGGATTTGTGGATTTTGAGGCGGGGATTTGGGGGGTTTTGGGGCGGGGATTTGGGGGTTTCGAGGCGGGGATTTTGGGGGTTTTGAGGCGGGGATTTTGGGGGGTTTCGGGGCGGGGATTTGGGGGTTTTGGGACCGGGATTTGGGGGGTTTTTGGGGTGCCTCACGTTGCTGTAGATGTGCTGCAGCGCCTCGCGGGCGCTGGGCACGCCCAGGTCGGTGTTGAGCACCAGGCGCAGCCCCGAGGGCGTCTCCAGGTAGTGCAGGCGGTACTTGCTGGTGTGGAACGCCACGAACCCGTCCCGCCCGCGCGCGCGCTAAGGACAATTCCCGGCATTCCCGGAATCCCCCAAATCCCCCAAATCCCCCAAATCCCCCAAATCCCCCCCACCCCGGACCCGCGGGAGCCGCCCCGAACCTTCGGGATTCTCCCGGAGCCCGAAATTCCGCTCCCAAATCCGCCCCGAAATTCATCCCCAGAACAGCCCCGAGTCTCTCTTGGTTCTCCAGGATCCCAAATTCCCCGAATTCCCAAATTTCCCGGGGTCCCCAAACGCTCGGGATTCTCCCCAACCCCAAATCCGCCCAAATTTCCCCCAAAATTCATCCCCAGAACAGCCCCGAGTCTCTCTTGGTTCTCCAGGATCCCAAATTCCCCGAATTCCCAAATTTCCCGGGGTCCCCAAACGCTCGGGATTCTCCCCAACCCCAAATCCGCCCAAATTTCCCCCAAAATTCATCCCCAGAACAGCCCCGAGTCTCTCTTGGTTCTTCAGGATCCCAAATTCCCCGAATTCCCAAATTTCCAGGGGGTCCCCAAACCCTCGGGATTCTCCCCAACCCCAAATCCGCCCAAATTCCCCCCCAAATTCATCCAAATCTCCCCAAAATCCATCCCTAAATCTCTCTATCGATGATTTGGGGCTCTCCAGGATCCCAAATTCCCGGAATTCCCAAATTCCAGGGGGTCCCCAAACCCTCGGGATTCTCCCAGACCTGAAATTCCCTAAAAATTCCACCCAAAATCCCCCAAAATTCATCCCAAATCCCCCAAAAATCCATCCCTAAATCTCTTTTGATGATTTGGGGCTCTCCAGGATCACGAATTCCCGGAATTTCCCAAATTTCCCGCGGTCCCCAAACCCTCGGGATTCTCCCCAACCCCAAATCCGCCCAAATTTCCCCCAAAATTCATCCCCAAAACACCTCCGAGTCTCTCTTGGTTCTCCAGGATCCCAAATTCCCAAAATTCCCAAATTCCAGGGGATCCCCAAACTCTCGGGATTCTCCCAGACCCCAAATTCCCTAAAAATTCCCCCAAAATTCATCCCAAATCTGCCCAAATTCCCCCCAACCCCCCCCCCCGAGTCTCTCTTGGTTCTCCAGGATCCCAAATTCCCCGAATTCCCAAATTTCCAGGGGGTCCCCAAACCCTCGGGATTCTCCCCAACCCCAAATCCACCCAAAATTCCCCCAAAATCCATCCCCAAATGCCCCCCGAGTCTCTCTTGGTTCTCCAGGATCCCAAATTCCCGGAATTCCCCCAAATTCCCAAATTTCCCGCGGTCCCCAAACCCTCGGGATCCCCCCAGACCTGAAATTCCCTAAAAATTCCCCCCAAAATTCCCCCAAATCCCCCCAAAATTCATCCCAAATCTGCCCAAATTCCCCCCAAAATCCCCCCCGAGTCTCTCTTGGTTCTCCAGGATCCCAAATTCCCAAAATTCCCAAATTCCCGGGGGTCCCCAAACCCTCGGGATTTGCCCCAAACCCGCCCCAAATCCCCCGAATTCCCCCAAAAAATCCTTCCCCAGGGTCCCCTCTCCTCCCAATTTTTGGGATCTCCCGGAATGTTTTGGGGATTCCCGGGGTTTTTTTGGGGATTCCCGGCCGGAATTTGGGGATTCCCAGGGATATTTTGGGGATTCCCAGGGATATTTTGGGGTTCCCAGAGATTTTTTTTGGAGATTCCCGGGGTTTTTTTGGGAATCCCAGGAATTTTTTGGGGATTCCCGGGGACTTTTTGGGATTCCCAGACGGAATTTGGGGATTCTTGGGGATTTTTTGGGGATTCCCAGGGATTTTTTTGGGGATTCCCGGCTGGAATTTGGGGATTCCTGGGAATTTCGGGGATTCCCGCAATTTTTTGGGGATTCCCGGGGATTTTTTGGGATTCCCGGCTGGAATTTGGGGATTCCCAGGAATTTTCTGGGGATTCCCAGGGATTTTCTGGGGATTCCTGGGTGGTTTTTTGGGATTCCCAGGATTTTTTTGGGGATTCCCACGGATTTTTTTAGATTCCTGGCGGAATTTGGGGATTCCTGGTGGTTTTTGGGGATTCCCGGCCGGAATTTGGGGATTTTGGGGGGGATTCCCGGGGATTTTTGGGGTTCCCAGCCGGAATTTGGGGATTTTGGGGGGGAATTTGGGGATTTTTGGGGGAATTTGGGGATTTTTGGGGTTCCCGGCCGGAATTTGGGGATTTTTGGGGGGAATTTGGGGATTTTTGGGGTTCCCGGCCGGAATTTGGTGATTTTTGGGGGGAATTTGGGGATTTTTGGGGTTCCCGGCCGGAATTTGGGGATTTTTTGGGGGAATTTGGGGATTTTTGGGGGGATTCCCGGGGATTTTTGGGGTTCCCGGCCGGAATTTGGGGATTTTTTTGGGGGATTCCCGGGGATTTTGGGGATTCCCGGCCGGAATTTGGGGATTTTTTGGGGATTCCCGGGGATTTTGGTGTTCCCGGCCGGAATTTGGGGATTTTTTGGGGGAATTTGGGGATTTTTGGGGTTCCCGGCCGGAATTTGGGGATTTTTTGGGGGAATTTGGGGATTTTTGGGGTTCCCGGCCGGAATTTGGGGATTTTTGGGGGGAATTTGGGGATTTTTGGGGGGATTCCCGGGGATTTTTTGGGGGATTCCCGGGGATTTTTGGGGTTCCCGGCCGGAATTTGGGGATTTTTGGGGGGAATTTGGGGATTTTTGGGGTTCCCGGCCGGAATTTGGGGATTTTTTGGGGATTCCCGGGGATTTTTGGGGTTCCCAGCCGGAATTTGGGGATTTTTTGGGGGATTCCCGGGGATTTTTTGGGATTCCCGGCCGGAATTTGGGGATTTTTTGGGGGATTCCTGGGGATTTTTGGAGGATTCCCAGCCGGAATTTGAGGATTCCCGGGGATTTTGGTGTTCCCGGCCGGAATTTGGGGATTTTTTGGGGGAATTTGGGGATTTTTGGGGTTCCCGGCCGGAATTTGGGGATTTTTTGGGGGAATTTGGGGATTTTTGGGGTTCCCGGCCGGAATTTGGGATTTTTTGGGGATTTTTGGGGTTCCCGGCCGGAATCTGGGGATTTTTTGGGGGAATTTGGGGATTTTTGGGGTTCCCGGCCGGAATTTGGGGATTTTTTGGGGGATTTTTGGGGTTCCCGGCCGGAATTTGGGGATTTTTGGGGGGATTTTTGGGGTTCCCGGCCGGAATTTGGGATACATGTCCGTGGGACTCATCTTGGCCACGAAGGAGCGCAGGGAGAAAAGCATCCCGAACATCAGCTTGAACTCCTGCCGGAAAGCGGGAATTTGGGGGGATTTGGGGAATTTTGGGGGGATTTGGGGGGATTTGGGGGATTTTGGGGATTTTTGAGGGGATTTGGGGGGATTTTTGGGGATTTGGGGGGATTTTTGGGGATTTTGGGTGGGATTTGGGGGAATTTTTCGGAGATTTGGGGAGAATTTTAGGGGAATTTGGGGAACTTTTAGGAATTTTTAGGAATTTGGGGGGAATTTTAGGGGGTTCGGGGGAATTCTGGGGGATTTTGGGGGGAATTTCAGGGGATTTTTGGGAATTTGGGGGGATTTTAGAGGATTTTGGGGGATTTTTAGGGGAATTTTAGGCAATTTTGGGGGAATTTGGGGGAATTTTAGGGGATTTTGGGGGATTTGGGGGGAGTTTTGGGAATTTGGGGGGGATTTGAGGGAATTTTTGGGAATTCTGGGGGATTTTGGGGGGAATTTGGGGGGATTTTAGGGAATTCTGGTGGGAATTTGGGAATTTGGAGGGTTTCAGGGGATTTGGGGGAATTTGGGGAAATTTTGGGGGGATTTTGAGGAATTTTAGGGGATTTTGGGGGGATTGGGGGGGATTTTAGGGAATTTTAGGGGATTTTGGGGGGATTTTAGGGAAATTTTAGGCAATTTTGGAGGGTTTGGGGGAGTTTTAGAGGATTTTGGGGGATTTGGGGGGAATTTGAGGGAATTTTTGGGAATTTGGGGGGATTTGAGGGAGTTTTTTGGGATTTGGGGAGAATTTTAGGGGATTTGGGGGGATTTTGGGGGGATTTTAGGGAATTCTGGTGGGAATTTGGGAATTGGGGGGGGTTTCAGGGGATTTGGGGGAATTTGGGGGAAATTTGGGGGATTTTGGGGGATTTTAGGGGAATTTTAGGCAATTTTGGGGAAATTTGGGGGGAGTTTTAAGGGATCTGGGGGGATTTTTGGGAATTCTGGCGGGGATTTGGGAATTTGGGGGAATTTTCGGGGATTTGGGGGGAATTTGGGGCATTTTGGGGATTTTGGGGGGATTTGGGGAATTTTAGGGGACTTCAGGCAGATTTTCGGGAATTTGGGGGGGATTGGGGCGGGGGGGGGCTGGAGGGGATTTGGGGAATTTTTGGGGATTTTGGGGGGGATTTGGGTTTTTTGTGAATTTCGGGGGGGTTTTGGGGAATTTTTTGGGATTTCAGGGGGATTTTAGGGGAATTTTAGGGGATTTGGGGGGAAATGTGGGGAAATTTGGGAATTTTGGGGGGGATTTGGGGATTTTTTAGGAATCCCCAACCCCCCCCCAGTTTCCCCAAATCTCCCACTGAGGGATCCCCGAACCCTCCCAGACCCCCCCAAATTCCCCCCAAAAAATCCCCGAATTCCCAAAATTCCCAAATCCCAACCTCCCCCTGCAGGATCCCAACCCCCAAATCCCCCCAAAATTCACAAATTCCCCCCAAAAATCCCCCTCGAAACCCCCCCAAATCCCTCCCCAGACCCCCCAAAAATCCCTGAAAATCCCCCAAAAATTCCCCAAAACCCCCGAAATTCCCAAAAATTCCCCAAAATCCCCACAAATTCCAAAAAAAAATCCCAAAAAATCCCCGAAAAACCCCGAAAATTCCCCCAAATCTCTCAAAGTTCCCAAAAGACCCCCCAAAACTCCAAAATATGCCCAAAAAATTCCTCAAAAACCCCAAAAATCCCCCAAAAATTTCAAAAAAATCCCCAAAAATCCCCCAAATCACCAAAAAATTCCCAAAAATTCCCGAAATTCCCCAAAATTCCCCAAAACTGCCCAAATTCCCGGATTCCCGGAATTCCCCAGCACTCCCAGATCCCGAAATCCCCAAAATCCCCGGAATTCCCAAAAATTCCCGAAAATCCCCAGAAATTTCCAAAAAATTCCCAAAAAGTTCCCAAAAAATTCCCCCAAATCCCCAAAATCCCTGAAAATCCCCGAAAAGCCCAAAAAATTCCCCAAAACATCCCAAAGTTCCCAAAAGACCCCCCCAAAAACTCCAAAATATTCCCAAAAATTCCTAAAAAAGCCCGAAAAATCCCGAAAAATCGCCAAAAAAAGCCCCAAAAATTAAAAAAAAACCCCAAAACCTCCCCAAAATTCCCCAAAATTCCCCAAAATTCCCCAAAACTGCCCAAATTCGCGGCTTCCCGGAATTCCCCAGCACCCCCAGAGCCCCGAAATCCCCGGAATTCCCAAAAATTCCCAAACTCCTCACAAATTCCAAAAAATTCCCAAAAACTCCCCAAAAACTGCTGAAAATTCTCCAAAATTCCCGAAAATCCCCCCAAATCCCCCAAATTCTCCCAAAGTTCCCAAAAGCCCCCCCAAAAACTCCAAAATATTCCCAAAATATTCCCCAAAAACCCCAAAAATCCCCCAAAAATTTCAAAAAAATCCCCAAAAATCCCTCAAAAATCCCCGAAAATTCCCCCAAATCCCCAAAATTCCCGAAAATTTCCTGAAGTTCCCAAAAGACCCCCCGAAATATTCCCAAAATATTCCCAAAAAAGCCCCAAAATATTCCCAAAAAAGCCCCAAAAATCGCCAAAAAAAGCCCCAAAAATTCAAAAAAAACCCAAAACCTCCCCAAAATTCCCCGAAATTCCCCAAAATTCCCCAAAACTGCCCAAATTCGCGGCTTCCCAGAATTCCCCAGCGCCCCCAGAGCCCCGAAATCCCCGGAATTCCCAAAAATTCCCAAACTCCTCACAAATTCCAAAAAATTCCCAAAAACTCCCCGAAAACCGCTGAAAATTCTCCAAAATTCCCCAAAATCCCCCCAAAGCCCCCAAATTCTCCAAAAGTTCCCAAAAGAGCCCCCAAAACCTCAAAAATATTCCCCAAGAATTCCTAAAAAAGCCCCAAAAATCCCTAAAAATCGCCAAAAAATCCCCAAAATTCCTGAAAATCCCCAAAAAATCCCCAAAATTCCTGAAAATCCCCAAAAAATCCCCAAAATTCCTGAAAATCCCCCCAAATTCCAAAAAATTCCCAAAAAATCCCCGAAAATCCCCCCAAATCCCCAAAATTCCCGAAAATTTCCTGAAGTTCCCAAAAGACCCTGAAAATATTCCCAAAATATTCCCAAAAAATTCCTAAAAAAGCCCCAAAAATCCCTAAAAATCGCCAAAAAATCCCCAAAATTCCTGAAAATCCCCGCAAATTCCAAAAAATTCCTCAAAAAACCCTGAAAATTCCCCAAAAATCCCCAAAATTCCTGAAAATCCCCGCAAATTCCAAAAAATTCCTCAAAAATCCCTGAAAATTCCCCAAAAATCCCCAAAATTCCTGAAAATCCCCGCAAATTCCAAAAAATTCCTCAAAAAACCCTGAAAATTCCCCAAAAATCCCCAAAATTCCTGAAAATCCCCCAAAATTCCAAAAAATTCCCCAAAAAATCCCCAAAATTCCCGAAAATTTCCTGAAGTTCCCAAAAGTCCCCCAAAATATTCCCAAAATATTCCCAAAAAAGCCCTAAAAATCGCCAAAAAAAGCCCCAAAAATTCAAAAAACCCCCAAAAACTCCCTGAAAATCCCCAAAAAATCCCCGAAATTCCCCAAATTCGCGGCTTCCCGGAATTCCCCAGCACCCCCAGAGCCTCGGAATTCCCGAAATCCTCGAAATCCCTGGAATTCCCAAAGATCCCCACAAATTCCAAAAAATTCCAACAAATTCCCAAAAACTCCCCGAAAATTCCCAAAAATTCCCCAAAATTCTCCCAAAGTTCCCAAAAGACCCCAAAAATCCAAAATAGTCCCAGAAAAATCCCAAAAAAGCCCCAAAAATCCCCAAAAAATCCCCAAAAATCCCCCAAAAATACCCAAAATTCCCGAAAATCCCCAAAATCCCCCAAATCTCCCGAAGTTCCCAAGAGACCCCCCAAAACTCCAAAATATTCCCCAAAAATTCCTAAAAAAGCCCCAAAAATCCCTAAAAATCGCCAAAAAATCCCCAAAATTCCCGAAAATTTCCTGAAGTTCCCAAAAGACCCTGAAAATATTCCCAAAATATTCCCAAAAAATTCCTAAAAATGTGCCAAAAATCGCCAAAAAAATCCCCAAAATTCCTGAAAATCCCCCAAAAATCCCCAAAATTCCCAAAAATTTCCTGAAGTTCCCAAAAGACCCCCAAAATATTCCCAAAATATTCCCAAAAAAGCCCCAAAAATCGCCAAAAAAAGCCCCAAAAATTCAAAAAAATCCCCAAAAATCCCCGAAATTCCCCAAATTCGCGGCTTCCCGGAATTCCCCAGCACCCCCAGATCCCCGAAATCCCCGGAATTCCCAAAAATTCCCAAACTCCTCACAAATTCCAAAAAATTCCCAAAAAATCCCCGAAAACTGCTGAAAATTCTCCAAAATTCCCGAAAATCCCCCCAAATCCCCCAAATTCTCCAAAAGTTTCCAAAAGACCCCCCAAAACCTCCAAAATATTCCCCAAAAATTCCTTAAAAAGCCCCAAAAATCCCTAAAAATCGCCAAAAAATCCCCAAAATTCCTGAAAATCCCCCAAAAATCCCCAAAATTCCCGAAAATTTCCTGAAGTTCCCAAAAGACCCCCAAAATATTCCCAAAATATTCCCAAAAAAGCCCCCAAAACTCCAAAAATCGCCAAAAAATCCCCAAAATTCCTGAAAATCCCCGCAAATTCCAAAAAATTCCTCAAAAATCCCTGAAAATTCCCCCAAATCCCCAAAATTCCCGAAAATTTCCTGAAGTTCCCAAAAGACCCCCAAAATATTCCCAAAATATTCCCAAAAAAGCCCCCAAAACTCCAAAAATCGCCAAAAAATCCCCAAAATTCCTGAAAATCCCCGCAAATTCCAAAAAATTCCTCAAAAATCCCTGAAAATTCCCCAAAAATCCCCAAAATTCCTGAAAATCCCCCAAAATTCCCGAAAATTCCCCAAAAAATCCCCAAAATTCCCGAAAATTTCCTGAAGTTCCCAAAAGACCCCCAAAATATTCCCAAAATATTCCCAAAAAAGCCCCAAAAATCGCCAAAAAAAGCCCCAAAAATTCAAAAAACCCCCAAAAACTCCCTGAAAATCCCCAAAAAATCCCCGAAATTCCCCAAATTCGCGGCTTCCCGGAATTCCCCAGCACCCCCAGAGCCCCGGAATTCCCGAAATCCTCGAAATCCCTGGAATTCCCAAAGATCCCCACAAATTCCAAAAAATTCCAACAAATTCCCAAAAACTCCCCGAAAATTCCCAAAAATTCCCCAAAATTCTCCCAAAGTTCCCAAAAGACCCCAAAAATCCAAAATAGTCCCAGAAAAATCCCAAAAAAGCCCCAAAAATCCCCAAAAAATCCCCAAAAATCCCCCAAAAATACCCAAAATTCCCGAAAATCCCCAAAATCCCCCAAATCTCCCGAAGTTCCCAAGAGACCCCCCAAAACTCCAAAATATTCCCCAAAAATTCCTAAAAAAGCCCCAAAAATCCCTAAAAATCGCCAAAAAATCCCCAAAATTCCTGAAAATCCCCAAAAAATCCCCAAAATTCCCGAAAATTTCCTGAAGTTCCCAAAAGACCCTGAAAATATTCCCAAAATATTCCCAAAAAATTCCTAAAAATGCGCCAAAAATCGCCAAAAAAATCCCCAAAATTCCTGAAAATCCCCCAAAAATCCCCAAAATTCCCGAAAATTTCCTGAAGTTCCCAAAAGACCCCCAAAATATTCCCAAAATATTCCCAAAAAAGCCCCAAAAATCGCCAAAAAAAGCCCCAAAAATTCAAAAAAACCCCCAAAAATCCCCGAAATTCCCCAAATTCGCGGCTTCCCGGAATTCCCCAGCACCCCCAGAATTCCCGAAATTCCCGAAATTCCCGAAATCCCCGAAATTCCCGGCATTGCCGGCGCTGCCCGCACCTCCTGCTGGGCCATGCCCGCCGGGCGCCGCCGGTGCCATTCGCTGTAGAAGAGGCAGCAGCCGCCGCGGTCGAAGATGTACAGGTTGTGCACGGTCATGGAGCCCCCCAAAATTCCACAGGGAGCCCCAAAAAATCTGGGGGGGGGGATCCCCAAAAATCCCCGATCCCGAAATTCCCAAGGGGGAGCCCGAAAAAATCCGGGAATGGGCGGAAAATCCTGCGGGAAAGAGGGAAAAATGAAGATTGGAGCCCGAATTTGCACCTCAGAGACCCCAAAAATTCCAGATTGGAGCCCAAATTTCCACCCCAGGGAGCCCAAAAAATTCCAGAGGGATCCCGAAATTCCAGGGAGGATCCCAAAAATTCTGGGATCCCGAAATTCCAAAGGGGGAGCCTGAAAAAATCCGGGAATGGGAGAAAAAATTCAGATTGGAGCCCGAATTTCCACCCCAGGGAGCCCAAAAATTCCAGAGGGATCCCAAAAATTCCAGGGGAGGATCCCAAAAATTCCCGGATCCCGAAATTCCAAAGGGGGAGCCCGAAAAAATCTGGGAATGGGAGAAAAAATTCAGCTTGGAGCCCAAATTTCCACCCCGGAGACCCCAAAAAATTCCAGATTCAGCCCCAAATTTCCACCCCAGAGACCTCGAAAAATTCCAGGGGATCCCAAAAATTCCAGGGAGGATCCCAAAAAATCCCCGATCCCGAAATCCCACGGGGGGACCCCAAAACTTCAATGGGAGATCCCAAAACCTTTGGGCGAAGGGGGAGGAACTTCTTGGGAGAGACCAAAATGCAAAAGGGGGGGGGGGGGGGGAGGGGGGGGACGCCAAAACTTCCCAAAATGGGGCGGGAAAGATCCGGAACCTCCCAGTATGGCCCAGTATGACCCAGTATAACCCAGTATAACCCAGTACGACCCAGTATAGCCCAGTATAGCCCAGTATGACCCAGTGCTCCCAGTATGTCCCAGCCCTCCCAGTATAACCCATTGCTCCCAGTATGACCAGCACCAGCGATCCCAGGAGCTCCCAGTGCTCCCATCCCAGTTCCTCCCAGTCACTCCCAGTGTCCCCCAGTCCCCCCCCAGTCCCTCCCAGTTCCCCCTAATTCCATCCCAGTTCCCTCCCAGTGCCCCCCAGTTCCATCCCAGTCCGTCCCAATTCCCTCCCAGTTCCTTCCCAGTCCCCTCCCAATTCCCTCCCAGTCCCCCCCAGTCCCCCCCAGTCCATCCCAGTCCCCCCCAGTCCCTCCCAGTTCCCTCCCAGTCCCCCCCAGTGCCCTCCAGTTCCCTCCTAGTCTCTCCCAGCCTCTCCCAGTTCCCTCCCAGTCCCTTCCCAGTTCCCCCACAGTCCCTCCCAGTCCCCCCAGTCCATCCCAGTATCCCCCAGTCCCCCCCAGTTCCCTCCCAGTTCCCCCAGTCTCCCCTCACCTCTTTCCCGCCGCCTTCACTTCCGCCCGGGCTGCCGCCTTCCGTGACGTCACTTCCGCTTTCCGCCCACATCCAACATGGCGGCGGCCACAGACGCGGCGAAAGGGGCGTGGCCGTTGCGAGTGGGCGTGGCCTGGCCATATATGGGCATTACCCTTATAAGGCGTGAATGGGGCGTGGCCTGCGGGGGAGGCGTGGCTTAGCTTTGATTGACAGCTGCGGCCGGGGGGAGGGGCGCGGGCCCGGCCCCGTTTTGGGGCATTTTGGGGCAGTTTTGGGGTTCCGGGGGGGGCGCGGAGCCCCCAAATTCCCCTCGCGTCCCCCTTTGGACCCCCCCGAGCCGCTGGGACCCCCCCGGGCTGGGGCCACCCCCCCAATTCTCCCCCCCACGGGTGTCACCGTGTCCCCCCCACACCCCAGACCCCCCCGGACCCCCCCACGGGTGTCACCCGTGTCCCCCCAATGTCCCCTCGTGTCCCCCCCCCACCCACAGAGCCACCTCAGAGCCCCCCAGAGCCCCTCAGGGTCCCCCCACGGGTGTCCCCCGTGTCCCCCCAATGTCCCCCCCACGCCCCAGAGCCCCCCAGACCCCCCCACGGGTGTCACCCGTGTCCCCCTCGTGTCCCCCCCGCCCCTTTCCAGCCCCCCCGAGACCCCCAGACCCCCCCAGGGGTGTCCCCCTCGTGTCCCTTCGTGTCCCCTCCCCACCAGAGCCCCCCCAGATCCCCCAGGGTCCCCCCCACGGGTGTCACCCGTGTCCCCCCCCAAGTCCCCTCGTGTGTCTCACCCCCACCAGAGACCCCCCAGAACCCCCCAGACCCCCCCACGGGTGTCACCCGTGTCCCACCAATGTCCCCTCGTGTGTCTCACCCCCACCAGAGACCCCCCAGAGCCCCCCAGACCCCCCCAGGGGTGTCCCCGTGTCCCCCCAATGTCCCCTCGTGTCCCCCCCCCACCCACAGAGCCACCTCAGAGCCCCCCAGAGCCCCTCAGGGTCCCCCCACGGGTGGCACCCGTGTCCCCCCAATGTCCCCCCCACGCCCCAGAGCCCCCCAGACCCCCCCACGGGTGTCACCCGTGTCCCCCTCGTGTCCCCCCCGCCCCTTTCCAGCCCCCCCGAGACCCCCAGACCCCCCCAGGGGTGTCCCCCTCGTGTCCCTTCGTGTCCCCTCCCCACCAGAGCCCCCCCAGATCCCCCAGGGTCCCCCCCACGGGTGTCACCCGTGTCCCCCCCAAGTCCCCTCGTGTGTCTCACCCCCACCAGAGACCCCCCAGAACCCCCCAGACCCCCCCACGGGTGTCACCCGTGTCCCACCAATGTCCCCTCGTGTGTCTCACCCCCACCAGAGACCCCCCAGAGCCCCCCAGACCCCCCCAGGGGTGTCCCCGTGTCCCCCTCGTGTCCCCCCCTCCCCTCCCAAGACCTCCAGACACCCCCACGGGTGTCACCCGTGTCCCCTCGTGTCCCCCCGTGTCCCCCCCACGCCCCAGAGCCCCCCAGACCCCCCCACGGGTGGCACCCGTGTCCCCCCAATGTCCCCCCCTCCCCTCCCAAGACCTCCAGACCCCCCCACGAGTGTCCCCCCACTGTCCCCCCAATGTCCCCCCAATGTCCCCAATGTCCCCCCAATGTCCCCCCACTGTCCCCCCAATGTCCCCCCAATGTCCCCCCAATGTCCCCCCAATGTCCCCTCGTGTCACCCCAATGTCCCCCCCCACGCCCCAGAGCCCCCCAGACCCCCCCACGGGTGTCACCCGTGTCCCCCTCGTGTCCCCCCCGCCCCTTTCCAGCCCCCCCGAGACCCCCAGACCCCCCCAGGGGTGTCCCCCTCGTGTCCCTTCGTGTCCCCTCCCCACCAGAGCCCCCCCAGAATCCCCCGGATCCCCCCCACGGGTGTCCCCGTGTCCCCCTCGTGTCTCCCCCTCCCCTCCCAAGACCCCCGGATCCCCCCCCACGGGTGTCACCCCTGTGCCCCCAATGTCCCCTCGTGTGTCCCCCCCACCAGGGTCACCCCAGAGCCCCCCCCAGACCCCCCCACGGGTGTCACCCGTGTCCCCCCAATGTCCCCTCGTGTGTCCCCCCCCACCCACAGCCCCCCCACAGCCCCCCAGACCCCCCCACGGGTCTCCCCGTGTCCCCTCGTGTCCCCTCCACCCCTCCCAAGACCTCCAGACCCCCCCCACGAGTGTCACCCCCAATGTCCCCCCAATGTCCCCCCAATGTCCCCTCGTGTCCCCCCGTGTCCCCTCCACCCCTCCAAAGACCCCCAGACCCCCCCACGGGTGTCCCCGTGTCCCCCTCGTGTCCCCCTCGTGTCCCCCCCTCCCCTCCCAAGACCCCCAGACCCCCCCACGGGTGTCACCCCTGTCCCCCCCAATGTCCCCTCGTGTGTCTCACCCCCACCAGAGCCCCTCCCGAACCCCCCAGACCCCCCCACGGGTGTCCTCCTCGTGTGCCCCCCCCACCAGAACCCCCCCAGAACACCCCGGATCCCCCCCCACGGGTGTCACCCGTGTCCCCCCAATGTCCCCTCGTGTCCCCCCCCCCCAGAGCCACCTCAGAGCCCCCCAGACCCCCCCACGGGTGTCCCCGTGTCCCCCTCGTGTCCCCCCTCCCCTCCCAAGACCTCCAGGCCCCCCCCACGGGTGTCACCCCAATGTCCCCCCAATGTCCCCTCGTGTCCCCCCGTGTCCCCCCCACTCCCCAGAGCCCCCCAGACCCCCCCACGGCTGTCCCCGTGTCCCCCTCGTGTCCTTCTCGTGTCCCCCTCGTGTCCCCCTCGTGTCCCCCCCTCCCCTCCCAAGACCCCCAGACCCCCCCACGGGTGTCCTCCTCGTGTGCCCCCCCCACCAGAACCCCCCCAGAGCCCCCCAGACCCCCCCACGGGTGTCCTCGTGTCCCCCTCGTGTCCCCCTCGTGTCCCCTCCACCCCTCCAAAGACCCCCAGACCCCCCCACGGGTGTCACCCGTGTCCCCCCAATGTCCCCTCGTGTCCCCCCCCCACCCACAGCCCCCCCGGACCCTCCCCACGAGTGTCCCCCCCAGCCCCCCCATGTCCCCCCGAGCCCCCCAAAGCCCCCCCAGCCCCATCCCCTCGTGGGTCCCCCCCCCACCCCAGACCCCCCCCCACCCCTCCCCCCCCCCCCCCCCGCGTGTCCCCGCGTCCCCACCGTCCCCTCCCCCCCCCGGGAGCAAATCGGATTAACGGGGGGGGTGGGGGAGGGGAGGGGGGATTAGGGCCCCCCCGCCCCCCCCCGCTGCGGCCGCACACGAGCGACGGCGGCCGCGGGGGCTCCCTGGGGGCAGCGCTGAGACCCCCCCGGGACCCCCCCCCCGGGACCCCCCCGGGACCCCCAAACCCCCCCCGGACCCCCCCCGGGACCCCCCCCGGGACCTGCGGACAGGTGAGAGACCCCCAAAGCCGCCCCTCCCCCACCCCCCAGGTGAGGGACCCCCGCCCCCACCCCGGCGGGAATTAAGCGACCCCCCCCAATTAAGGGACCCCCCCCAATTAAGGGACCCTCCCCAATTAAGGGATCCTCCCCAATTAAGGGACCCCCCCAATTAAGGGACCCCCCCCTCAATTAAGGCCCCCCCGGTACCTGAGGGCAATTAAGGGGCGCCCCCCCCATTCCTGGGAGCCCCCCCAGGGGTCTTTGGGGTGCCCCCCCTGAGCCCTGGGACCCCCCCCCAGACCCCTGGGATGCCCCCCCCCCATTCTGGGACCCCCTCCCCGGGGGTCTTGGGTCTCCTCTGGGGGTCTTGGGGTGCCCCCCCCCCCCCCCGATTTGGGACCCCCCCCCCGGATTCCTGGAACCCCCCCCGACCCCTGGGACCCCCGCGGGGGTCTTGGGGTGCCCCCCCCTCTTATTTTTGGGACCCTTTTGGGATTCTTGGGGTGCCCCCCCCGATCCTTGGGACCCCCCCAGACCCCTGGGACCTCCCCCCCACCCCACCGCAGGATTTTTGGGGTCCCCCCCCGGGGTCTTGGGTCTCCTTTGGGGGTCTTGCGGTGCCCCCCCATCCCCCCCCGATTCCTGGGACCCCCCCGGGGGTCTTGGGGTGACCCCCCCGACCATCCGGGTCCTCTGTGGAGATATTGGGGTCACCTGGGGGGGGTTTGGGGACCCCCCGGGGTGTTGGGGTGACACCTGAGCCACCTGGGGGGGGTTTGGGGACCCCCCCGGGGTGTGGGGGTGACACCTGAGCCACCTGGGGGGGCTTTTGGGGACCCCCCCGGGGTGTGGGGGTGACACCTGAGCCACCTGGGGGGGCTTTTGGGGACCCCCCCGGGGTGTTGGGGTGACACCTGAGCCACCTGGGGGGGCTTTTAGGGACCCCCCCGGGGTGTTGGGGTGACACCTGAGCCACCTGGGGGGGGTTTGGGGACCCCCCCGGGGTGTTGGGGTGACACCTGAGCCACCTGGGGGGAGTTTGGGGCACCCAGGGGTGTTGGGGTGACACCTGAGCCACCTGGGGGGAGTTTGGGGACCCCCGGGGGTGTTGGGGTGACACCTGAGCCACCTGGGGGGGGTTTGGGGACCCCCGGGGGTGTTGGGGTGACACCTGAGCCACCTGGGGGGAGTTTGGGGACCCCCGGGGGTGTTGGGGTGACACCTGAGCCACCTGGGGGGAGTTTGGGGACCCCCGGGGGTGTTGGGGTGACACCTGAGCCACCTGGGGGGGTTTGGGGACCCCCGGGGGTGTTGGGGTGACACCTGAGCCACCTGGGGGGGTTTGGGGACCCCCCCCAGGATCCTGGGGGTCCCTTTGGGGTGTTGGGGTCCCTCCCTGGGGGGGTTGGGGGGGCCTGGAAGGGCTTTGGGGTGCGCGGGGTGACGGGTGCCAGGTGTGACGTGTCCCTGACAGGGGTGACAGGTGATGTGTGACAGGTGATGTGTGACACGCAGGTGACAAGCACAGGTGTGACAGGTTCAGGTGTGACAGGTGACAGGTACAGGGGTGACACGTGACGTGTGACAGGTACAGGTGTGACAGGTGACAGGGGTGACAGGTGATGTGTGACATGCAGGTGACAGGTTCAGGTGTGACACATGACGGGTGACAGGTGACAGGTGACAGGTACAGGTGTGACAGGTGACAGGTACAGGTGTGACACATGATGGGTGACAGGTGACAGGTGACAGGCAGAGGTGTGACAGGTACAGGTGTGACAGGTGACAGGTGACAAGTGACATGTGACAGGTGACAGGTGTGCCAGGTACAGGTGTGACAGGTGATGTGTGACACGTGACTGGTGACAGGTGACAGGTGACAGGCACAGGTGTGACAGGTGATGTGTGCCAGCGGGCGGGTGACCCGGGGAGGTGACAGGTACAGGTGTGCCAGGTACAGGTGTGCCAGGTGATGTGTGACAGGTACACGTGTGAAAGATGACAGGTGACCTGTGACATGACAGGTGATGTGTGGCAGGTACAGGTGTGACAGATGGTGTGTGCCAGGTACAGGTGTGCCAGGTACAGGTGTGCCAGGTGGGCGGGTGACATGGGGAGGTGACAGGTACAGGTGTGCCAGGTACAGGTGTGCCAGGTGACAGGTGACAGGTGACAGGTGACAGGTACAGGTGTGACAGATGACAGGTGACCTGTGACGTGACAGGTAATGTGTGGCAGGTACAGGTGTGCCAGGTACAGGTGTGACAGGCGGGCGGGTGACACAGGGAGGTGACAGGTACAGGTGTGCCCGGCACAGGTGTGCCAGGTACAGGTGTGCCCGGTACAGGTGTGCCAGGTACAGGTGTGCCAGGTACAGGTGTGCCAGGCGGGTGGGTGACACGGGGAGGTGACAGGTACAGGTGTGCCAGGCACAGGTGTGCCAGGCACAGGTGTGCCAGGCGGGCGGGTGACACGGGGAGGTGCCAGGTGCCATCTGAGCGGGGAGGTTTGACGCGTGCCGCGTGCCAGGACAGGTGACAGGGACAGGTGACACGCGACGCTCGACCCCAGGGCCGCGTGCGGGTGACGCGTGCCAGGCGCGGGTGACGCAGAGGTGCCACCTCCCCGTGCCCGGGGATGAAGGATCCCAGAATAACCAGGGCGGGATTAGGGCGGGGCCTGTCCCGGGACTGGGGTGACACCGGGTGACACCGGGCGGGACGGACACCCCAGAGACACAGGTGGCACCCAGGGCAGGTGACACCTACCTGGCACAGGTGACACAGGGCACAGGTGACACAGGGCACTGGTGACACCCAGGACAGGTGACACCTGGCACAGGACACCCGGAGCAGGTGACACAGGGCACAGGTGACAGAAGGCACAGGTGACACAGGGCACAGGTGACACTGAGCAGGTGACACCTGGCACAGGTGACACAGGGCACAGGTGGCACCCAGGGCAGGTGACACCTGGCACAGGTGACACAGGGCACAGGTGACACTGAGCAGGTGACACCTGGCACAGGTGACACAGGGCATCGGTGGCACCCAGGGCAGGTGACACCTGGCACAGGTGACACAGGGCACCAGTGACACTGAGCAGGTGACACCTGGCACAGGTGACACAGGGCACCAGTGACACTGAGCAGGTGACACCTGGCACAGGTGACACAGGGCACAGGTGACACCTGGCACAGGTGACACAGGGCACAGGTGACAGAGGGCACAGGTGACACCCGCAGCACCCGGTGGGCAGAAGTGACACCCGGGGCAGGTGACACCTGGAGCAGGTGACACCCAGAGCACCTGGAGGGCACAGGTGACACCCGGCACAGGTGACACAGGGCACAGGTGGCACTGCAGGTGACACGGGGCACCGGTGACACCAGATGTGGGTGACAGAGGGCACAGGTGGCACTGCAGGTGGCACGGGGCACAGGTGACACCGGGTACAGGTGACACGGGGCACAGGTGACACTGCAGGTGACACGGGGCACAGGTGGCACCAGATGTGGACGGCATGGGGCACGGGTGGCACTGTAGGTGGCACAGGGCACAGGTGACACCCAGGGCAGGTGACAGAGGGCACAGGTGGCACTGCAGGTGGCACGGGGCACAGGTGACACCGGGTACAGGTGACACGGGGCACAGGTGACACTGCAGGTGGCACGGGGCACAGGTGACACCCGGAGCAGGTGACAGAGGGCACAGGTGGCACTGCAGGTGGCACGGGGCACAGGTGACACCCGGAGCGGGTGACAGAGGGCACAGGTGACACTGCAGGTGGCACGGGGCACAGGTGGCACTGCAGGTGGCACGGGGCACAGGTGACACCCAGGGCAGGTGACACAGGGCACAGGTGGCACTGCAGGTGGCACGGGGCACAGGTGGCACCCAGGGCAGGTGACACAGGGCACAGGTGGCACTGCAGGTGGCACGGGGCACAGGTGACACCCAGGGCAGGTGACACAGGGCACAGGTGACACTGCAGGTGGCACGGGGCACAGGTGGCACTGCAGGTGACACAGGGCACCGGTGGCACCCAGGGCAGGTGACAGAGGGCACAGGTGGCACTGCAGGTGGCACGGGGCACAGGTGGCACCCAGGGCAGGTGACAGAGGGCACAGGTGGCACTGCAGGTGGCACGGGGCACAGGTGACACCCGGAGCGGGTGACAGAGGGCACAGGTGGCACTGCAGGTGGCACGGGGCACAGGTGACACCAGATGTGGGTGACAGAGGGCACAGGTGACACCGGGTACAGGTGACACAGGGCACAGGTGGCACTGCAGGTGGCACGGGGCACAGGTGGCACCCAGGGCAGGTGACACGGGGCACAGGTGGCACTGCAGGTGGCACGGGGCACAGGTGGCACCCAGGGCAGGTGACAGAGGGCACAGGTGGCACTGCAGGTGGCACGGGGCACAGGTGACACCCAGGGCAGGTGACAGAGGGCACAGGTGGCACTGCAGGTGGCACGGGGCACAGGTGACACCCGGAGCGGGTGACACAGGGCACAGGTGGCACTGTAGGTGGCACGGGGCACAGGTGACACCCAGGGCAGGTGACAGAGGGCACAGGTGACACCAGATGTGGGTGACATGGGGCACAGGTGGCACCCAGGGCAGGTGACACGGGGCACAGGTGGCACCGGGATGTGGCACCGGGATGTGGCACCGGGGGTGTCCCCGTTGCCCCAGGGGTGTCCCCGTTGTCCCCCCCGTGTCCCCCCCCTCCCCCCCCGCTCTCCCACGTGGCCCCGCCCGGGGGGGGATGGGCGGGAAGGGGGGGAGGGGCGATGGGGGAGGGGGAGGGGGGATTATCCCGGGTTTAACCCCTCCCCCCCCGGGGGATTAACGGGGCCGCGGGGGATGATGGGAATGGGGGGGGCAGGGCCGGCTCATCCCCCCCCACTCCCCTCCCCCACCCCCCTTCCGGGAACCACTGACCACTGACCCCCCACTGACCGCTGACCCCCCAGTGACCACTGACCCCCCACTGACCGCTGACCACCCACTGACCGCTGACCACTGACCACTGACCCCCCAGTGACCACTGACCCCCCACTGACCGCTGACCACTGACCACTGACCCCCACTGACCACTGACCACTGACCAGTGACCGCTGACCACTGACCACTGACCCCCCAGTGACCACTGACCCCCCACTGACCACTGACCCCCCACTGACCACTGACCCCCCACTGACCGCTGACCCCTCACTGTCCGCTGACCACTGACCACTGACCCCCCAGTGACCACTGACCCCCAGTGACCACTGACCACTGACCACTGCCCCCCAGTGACCACTGCCCCCCAGTGACCACTGACCACTGACCACTGACCCCCCACTGACCGCTGACCACTGACCACTGACCCCCCAGTGACCACTGACCCCTCACTGACCGCTGACCACTGACCACTGACCCCCCAGTGACCACTGACCCCTCACTGACCGCTGACCACTGACCACTGACCCCCCAGTGACCACTGACCCCCAGTGACCACTGACCCCCCAGTGACCACTGACCCCTCACTGACCGCTGACCACTGACCACTGACCCCCCAGTGACCACTGACCCCCAGTGACCACTGACCAGTGACCACCGCCACTGCCCCCACTGACCGCTGACCACTGACCACTGACCCCCCCCACTGACCACTGACCCCCCAGTGACCACTGACCACTGACCACTGACCCCCCAGTGACCACTGACCCCCCACTGACCACTGACCCCCCAGTGGCCACTGACCCTCACTGACCGCTGACCACTGACCACTGACCCCCCAGTGACCACTGACCCCCCAGTGACCACTGACCAGTGACCACCGCCACTGCCCCCACTGACCGCTGACCACTGACCACTGACCCCCCCACTGACCACTGACCCCCCAGTGACCACTGACCACTGACCACTGCCACTGACCCCCAGTGACCACTGACCCCCCCAATGACCACTGACCCCCCAGTGACCACTGACCCCCAACTGACCGCTGACCACTGGCCCCCCCAATGACTGGCCCCCTCACTGACCATCCCCACTGATCACTGACCCAAACCACTGACCGCTGACCACTGACCCCCCCAATGACCACTGACCCCCTCGCTGACCACCCCCAATGACCACTGACTCCCCCCACTGACCACTGACCACCCCTGGGAGCCCCCCACTGACCACTGACCCCTCCCACTGACCACTGACCCCTCCCACTGACCACTGACTCCCCCCACTGGCCACTGACTCCCCCCAGGGACCACTGACCACCCCTGGGAGCCCCCCACTGACCAGTGACCCCTCCCATTGACCACTGACCCCGTCCCACTGACCACTGACCAGTGACCCCCTCCCCACTGACCACAGCGTGTCCCCCAGGTGACCCTCCCATGGTGGCCATGGTGACATCGCTGGACGCCTCCGGCCACCCCCGGCCCTGAGGGGTCTCGGCCCCGGCACAGCCTGGACATGCGGCCCCGCGGGGACGGGGCTGGGGACGGCGGGGACCCCGCCCGCGGTGGCACCGGGACAGCCCAGGGTGGCACCGGGGACACCTCCCACCGTGGTGGCATTTCCCCCGTTGGTGGCACCTCTCGTGGCATCGTCTCGAGTGGTGGTGGCACCTCCCACGGTGACACCGGCACGTCCCAGGGTGACACCGGCACCTCCCAGGGTGACACCGGCACATCCCATGGTGGCATCGGCACCTCCCATGGTGACACCGGCACCTCCCACGGTGACACCGGCACCTCCCAGGGTGACACCGGCACGTCCCATGGTGGCATCGGCACGTCCCATGGTGACACCGGCACCTCCCAGGGTGGCACAGGCACCTCCTGCGGTGGCATCCACCACAGCGACACCCGCAACGGTGACGTTTCCCACAGTGGTGGCACCTCCCACAGCATCATCTCCCACGGTGGCATCTCCAGCGGTGACATCTCCCGCAGTGGTGGCACGTCCCGTGGTGGCACCTCCCACAGTGACCTCGCCCACGGTTGTGGCACCTCCCATGGCATCATCTCCCACAGTGGTGGCATCTCCTCTCATGGTGACTCTTTCTCTGGTGGCTTCTGCCATGGTGGCATCTCCCAGGAGAGTGACAACTCCCATGGTGACATCTCCAATGGTGGTGACATCTCCCACGGTGGTGGCATCTCCAATGGTGGTGACGTCTCACATGGGGGCATTTCCCACGGTGACAGCTCCATTGTTGGTGGCTCTGCTCATGGCATCATCTCCCACACTGGTGGCACCTCCCATGGTGGCACCTCCCACGGTGGCACCTCCCACAGTGACGTCTCCCACAGTGGTGGCACTTTCCATGTTGGTGGCTCCTCTCACAGCGTTGTTTCCCATGGTGGCATCTCCAGCGGTGACATTTCCAGCTGTGGTGGCACCTCCCATGGCATCATCTCCCACGGCGGCATCTCCTTTCATGATGACTCTTTCTCTGGTGGCTTCTGCCATGGTGGCACCTCCCAGGAGAGTGACAACTCCCACGGTGACATCTCCAATGGTGGTGGCATCTCCAATGGTGGTGACGTCTCACATGGGGACATTTCCCACGGTGACAGCTCCATTGTTGGTGGCTTTGCTCATGGCATCATCTCCCACACTGGTGGCACCTCCCATGGTGGCACCTCCCACAGTGATGTTGCCCATGGTGGTGGCACTTTCCATGTTGGTGACTCCTCTCACAGCGTTGTTTCCCACGGTGGCATCTCCAGCGGTGACATCTCCCACACTGGTGGCATCTCCTCTCATGGTGACTCTTTCTCTGGTGACATCTCCCATGGTGGCACCTCCCACAGTGGCATCTCCCATGGTGGTGGCACCTTCTGTGGTGGCACTTCCCACAGGGACATTTCCCACATTGGTGGCATCTCTCACGGCATCATCTCCCACGGTGACATCTCCAATGGTGGTGGCATCTCCAATGGTGGTGACATCTCGCATGGGGACATTTCCCACGGTGACAGCTCCATTGTTGGTGGCTCTGCTCATGGCATCATCTCCCACACTGGTGGCACCTCCCATGGTGGCACCTCCCACAGTGACGTCTCCCACAGTGGTGGCACTTTCCATGTTGGTGGCTCCTCTCACAGCGTCATTTCCCACGGTGGCACCTCCAGTGGTGACATCGCCCACAGTGGTGGCATCTCCTCTCATGGTGACTCTTGCTCTGGTGGCTTCTGCCACGGTGGCACCTCCCAGAAAAGTGACAACTCCCACAGTAACATCTCCCATGGTGGCATCTCCCATGGTGACATCTCCCATGGTGGTGGCACTTTCCACGTTGGTGGCTCCTCTCACAGCATCGTCTCCCACAGTGACATCTCCAACAGCGGTGGCGTCTCTGATGGGGACATCTCCAATGGTGGTGGCATCTCTTGTGGCACCACCTCCCACGGTGGCATCTCCAAAAGTGACACATCCCATGGGGGCTTCTCCAATGGTGGCACCTCCCACGGTGACATCTCCCCCAGTGACATTTTCCACGGCGGTGGCACCTCTGGCGTCGTGACCCCCCATGGTGGTGACGTCTCCCACTGTGGCATCTTCCACGGTGACACCTCCCACAGGGACATCTCCCACGGTGGTGGCATCTCCCGTGGTGGCATCTCCAGCAGTGACATCTCCCCTGGTGGTGGCGTCTCCCCGAATGGCATCTCCCACGGTGGTGGCATCTCCAACAGTGACCTCGGCCACAAGGACGTCTCCTATGGCGGTGTCACATCCCACAGTGACACCTCCCGCAGTGGTGGCATCTCCCACGGTGGTGGCATCTCTTGTGGCACCACCTCCCATGGTGACATCGGCCACAGTGACATTTCTCATGGCGGTGGCACCTCCCATGGCAGCATCTCCAATGATGACACCCCCCATGGCAGTGGCACCTCTTGTGGCATCGCAACCCATGGTGGCATCTCTCATGGTGGCATCTCCCATGGTGGCACCTCCAACAGGGACATCTCCCACAGTGGTGGCATCTCCAACAAGGATGTCTCCCACAGTGGTGGCATCTCCCATGGCGACATCTCCCGTGGTGGCACCTCCAAGAAGAACATCTCCCACAGTGGTGGCACCTCCAAGAAGGACATCTCCCACAGTGGTGGCATCTCCCATGGTGGCACCTCCCGTGGTGGCACCTCCAAGAAGGACATCTCCCACAGTGGTGGCATCTCCCATGGTGGCACCTCCCGTGGTGGCACCTCCAAGAAGGACATCTCCCACAGTGGTGGCATCTCCCGTGGTGGCATCTCCCATGGTGGCACCTCCCGTGGTGACATCTCCAACGGTGACACCTCCCACAGTGGTGGCATCTCCCACGTTGACATCTCCAAAACTGACACCTCCAACAGTGACCCCTGCCATGGGCACACCTCCCATGGTGACACCTCCAATGGTGACCCCTGCCATGGGCACACCTCCCATGGTGACACCTCCAACGGTGACCCCTGCCATGGGCACACCTCCCATGGTGACACCTCCAATGGTGACCCCTGCCATGGGCACACCTCCCATGGTGACACCTCCCATGGTGACACCTCCAACAGTGACCCCTGCCATGGGCACACCTCCCATGGTGACACCTCCCGTGGTGACCCCTGCCATGGTGACACCTCCCGTGGTGACACCTCCAACGGTGACCCCTGCCATGGGGACACCTCCCGTGGTGACACCTCCCGTGGTGACACCTCCCGTGGTGACACCTCCAACGGTGACCCCTGCCATGGTGACACCTCCCATGGTGACACCTCCCGTGGTGACCCCTCCCATGGTGACAATGGTGCCACCTCCCATTGCGCTGGCACCTCCCACAGGGACGCCTCTCGCAGCAGTGCCACCTCCCGCGATGTCATCTCCCGAGGCGGTTCCACCTCCCACAGGGACGCTTCCCGCAGCGGTGCCACCTCCCGCGATGGCATCTCCCGAGGCGGTTCCACCTCCCGCGGTGGCATCTCCCGAGGCGGTGCCGCCTCCCGCGCCGCGGCCTCGCCGCTCCTGCTGCTGCTGCTGTCCCACCACCCGCGGTGGCCTCCCCCGCTGGCCCCTGTCCCCCTGCTGCTGCTGCTGCTCCTGCTCGGGCCCTGTCCCCTGCCCTCGCTGGCCGCCACCTTCAAGGTGGGGGTGCTGGGTCCCTGGGGCTGTGACCCGCTGCTGGCGCGGGCGCTGCCCGAGGTGGCCTCGCGCCTGGCCGTGGCGCGGCTCAACCGCGACCCCGCGCTGACCGCCGGCTACTGGTGGGACGCGGCCGTGCTGCCCGAGCCCTGCGCCACCCCCCAGGCCGTGGCCGGCCTGGTCAACGCCGAGCGCTACGCCAGCGCCATCGTGGGTCCCCTCAACCCCGCGGCCTGCGGCGCCGCCGGACTCTTGGCCGCGGCCTGGAACAAGCCCTTGGTGTCCTGGGCGTGCGCCGGCGCCGGAGCGGTCACTCTGGTGAGGCCGCTGCCCGCGCCGGCCGGCGTCCTGCACGCCGTGCTGCGCTACTTCCGCTGGGCGCACGTGGCCGTGGTGGCCGCGCCGCAGGACCTGTGGGTGGAGACCGGCGCGGAGCTGGCGCGGGAGCTGAGGGCCAGGGGGCTGCCGGTCACCGTGGTCACCGCGGCCGGAGAGGACGAGGAAGAGGCGGAGCAGGCGCTGAGAAGGGTGCAGAGGGCGGACGGGGTGCGAGGTGAGGGCGGGGAGGGAGAGGGAGGGAGAGGGAGGGATGGAGGTGGAGGAGGGAGGTGGAGATGGACGTGGAGGAAGGAGATAGAGGTGGGAGATGGAGATGGAGATGGAGATGGAGATGGAGGTGGAGGTGGAGATGGAGATGGAGGTGGAGGTGGAGATGGAGATGGAGATGGAGATGGAGATGGAGATGGAGATGGAGATGGAGATGGAGATGGAGGTGGAGGGTGGAGGTGGAGGTGGAGGTGGAGATGGAGACAGAGGTGGAGATGGAGGTGGAAGAGAGAGAGGAAGGGATGGAGGTGGGGGAGGGAGATGGAGGTGGCGGTTGAGGTGGAGGAGGAGGTGGATGGATGGATGGATGGATGGATGGATGGATGGATGGATGGATGGATGGAGGGATGGATGGAGGGATGGATGGGGGATGGATGGATGGATGGATGGATGGATGGATGGATGGATGGATGGAGGGATGGATGGGGGATGGATGGATGGATGGATGGATGGATGGATGGATGGATGGATGGAGGGATGGATGGGTGGATGGATGGGGGATGGATGGATGGAGGGATGGATGGGGGATGGATGGATGGATGGATGGATGGATGGAGGGATGGATGGATGGAGGGATGGATGGGGGATGGATGGATGGATGGATGGATGGATGGAGGGATGGATGGATGGAGGGATGGAGAGATGGATGGATGATGGATGGATGGATGGAGGGATGGATGGATGGAGGGATGGATCCATGGATGGATGGATGGACGGACGGACGGACAGACGGACGGATGGATGGATGGATGGATAAAGGATGGGCAGAGATGGGAAGAGAAGGATGGATGAAGATGGACGCTGATGGACAGCTGGAACGGATGAAGTCCAGGGCGGGACTCGGGGGGCGCTGCCCGGTGCCATCGCCCGCGTCCCCACGTCCGCGCCGTGTCCCCCCGGCAGTGGTGGTGATGTGCATGCACTCCGTCCTGCTGGGCGGCCGGGAGCAGAAGGTTCTCCTGGAGAAGGCCGAGGACCTGGGCATGACGGACGGGACGTTCGTGTTCATCCCGTACGACGCGCTGACCTTCGCGCTGCCCTATCACCACGTGCCCTACCCGGTGCTGGCCAACAACACCAAGCTGCGCCTGGCCTACGACGCCGTGCTGACCATCACCATCGACTCGCCCGACACCTCCTTCCACGAGGCCCTCGAGGAGGCCAAGAAGGCCTATGAGGTCCCCATGAACATCAACCCCACAGAGGTGGGGCTGGGGGGGGTCTCGAAGGGGTTTGGAGGGGTCTGGTGGGGTTGGGGATGTCTTGGGGGGGGTTTGGGGCATCTTCAGGGGGTTTGAGGGGCATCTCTAGAGGGTTTGGGGTATCTCAAGGGGATTTGAGGTATCTCAAGGGGGTTTGGGGTATCTCAAGGGGGTTTGAGGGTATCTCTGGAGGGTTTGGGGTGTCCCAAGAGGGTTGGAGGTGTCTTAATGGAGTTTAGGGTATCTCAGGAGGGTTTGGGGACACCTCTGGAGGGTTTGAAGCAGCTTAACCGAGTTTGGGGTATCCCAGGGGGGTTTGGGGGCATCTCAAGGGGGTTTGGAGGTATCTTCATGGGATTGGGGATACCTTGATGGGGTTGGGGGCATCTCAAGGGGGTTTGGGGCATCTCGCAGGGGTTGGGTAGAGGTGGCTGTGGTCAATGGGAAATTACCACGGCCAATAGGAGATGACCATGGCCATCTTGATTGACCACATCCAGTGGGAGATCACCACAGCCAACATGAGATGACCATGGCCAATGGGAAATGACCATGGCCAGTATGAGATGGCCATGGCCAATGGGAGGTGACCATGGCCATATTGGTTGCCCATGGCCAATGGGAGATGACCATGGTCAACACAAGATGACCGTGGCCAATGGGAGATGACCGTGGCCAACACGAGATGACCATGGCCAACAGGAGATCACCACGGCCATCTTGTGTTGACCATAACCATCTTTGTTGACCATGGCAATGGAAGGAGACCATGGCCAGCAGGAGATGACCATGGCCAGCAGGAGATGACCATGGCCACCTTACCTTGACCATGGCCAGCAGGAGATGACCATGGCCACCTTGCCTTGACCATGGCCAATGAGAGATGACGATGGCCAGCAGGAGATGACCATGGCCACCTTGCCTTGACCATGGCCAATGAGAGATGACGATGGCCAGCAGAAGATGACCATGGCCACCTTACCTTCACCATGGCCAGCAGGAGATGACCATAGCCACCTTGCCTTGACCATGGCCAGCAGGAGATGACCATGGCCACCTTGCCTTGACCATGGCCAGTGAGAGATGACGATGGCCAGCAGGAGATGACCATGGCCACCTTACCTTGACCATGGCCAGCAGGAGATGACCATGGCCACCTTACCTTGACCATGGCCAATGAGAGATGACGATGGCCAGCAGGAGATGACCATGGCCACCTTGCCTTGACCACAGCCAACGCAACACAACCACACCCCCCCCTCCCCCTCTGGGTGCCACCACCCCCCACCCCGTGGCACCCACCGGTGTCCCCTGACCTGTCCCCCCCTGCCAGGTCCACCCGCTCTTCTCCACCATCTACAACTCCATCTACTTCCTGGCCATGGTGGTGGAGGCCACGCACCGCAGCGGCCGCTGGGTGATGGGCACCAGCGTGGCCGACCACGCCCGCGACTTCCAGCTCGAGGGCTTCTGCCAGACCTTCACCGTGGACAAGGACGGCGAAGTCTCGGTGCCCTACGTGGTGCTGGACACGGACGGCAAAGGCCACCACCTGTGGGCGGTCTACGGGCTGGAGCCGGGCATGCGCGGCCTCAGCTACCGTAGCCACAGCCCCCACTGGCCCCACAGCTCCAGCCCGGACACCGACGCCGGCTGCTGGTTCGACTCCAGCACCATCTGCAACGGAGGTGGGCGGCCACGGGGTCACCAGGGGCTTGGGAGGGTCAGGGTGGTGGTGACACCATGGTCCAGGACCAGCCATGGTGCCACCACGGTTCTGGACCAGCCGTGGTCCCTTCATGGTTGTGGTGCCACCACGGTTCTGGACCAGCCGTGGTCCCTTCATGGTCATGGTGCCACCATGGTCCTGAACCAGCTGTGGTCCCTTCATGGTCATGGTGCCACCACGGTTCTGGATCAATCAGGGTCATGGTGCCACCACAGTTCTGGACCAGCCGTGGTCCCTCCATGGTCATGATTCCATCACAGTTCTGGACCAGCTGTGGTCCCTCCATGGTCATGGTGCCACCACAGTTCTGGACCAGCTGTGGTCCCTCCATGGTCATGGTGCCACCACAGTTCTGGATCAATCGGGGTCTTGGTGCCACCACGGTCCTGGAGCTCAAGGGAGTTTGGAGGCATCTCCAGGGGGTTTCAAGTCATCTGTAGGGGGTTTAGAGGCATCTCAAAGGGGTCATGGTGCCACTACAGCCCTGGAACTACCGTGGTCACTGTCCCACCACAGTCCCAGTCCCACCATGGTCCCAGTCCCACCAGTCCCACCATGTTCCTGCTCCCACCACGGGCCATATGTCTGAGTGTCCAAGTGTCCAAGTGTCTGAGTGTCCAAGTGTCCAAGTGTCCGAGTGTCTCTGAGGTGGCCGGGCAGGCCAGTGGCACCAGGGTGTGTCCATCCCTTCCTCCGTCCTTCCCTCCATCCCTTCCTTCCTCCATCGCCCCCGCAGATCCTCCATCCATCCATGGCGACCACGTCCATCTGTCCATCCATCCATCCATGTCCATCTGTCCATCTGTCCATCCATCCATCCAACCATCCATGTCCACCATGTCCAACCATCCATCCATCCAACCATCCATGTCCACCATGTCCAACCATCCATCCATCCAACCCTCCATCCGTCCATGTCCACCATGTCCATCCGTCCATCCATCCATCCATCCATCCATCCATGTCCACCATGTCCATCCATCCATCCATGTCCACCATGTCCATCTGTCCATCCATCCATGTCCACCATGTCCATCCATCCTCTCCCCTCTCCATCCATGTCCACCCACAGGTGACCTCCAGTGCCACAATCACTGGGTGACCTTGATTCCCCAGGTGACCACATCCCCCTGGTCACCTCTGGTCACTCTGGGTCACTCTGGGTCACTCCGGGTCACTCCTGGTCACTCCCAGTCACTCCTGGTCACTCCCGTGGTCTCTTTGCAGGGTTGGATGCCAAATTTGTCTTCTTCTTGTTCCTCCTCATCGCCGCCATCATCGCGGCCGGCGCCGCCCTCGCCTGCCACATCAGGTGGGTGGCCCTGGTGGCCCTGGTGGCCCCTCAGCAGCTCCATGTCCCTGCCCAGGGTGGCCCAGGGTGGCCCCTCGGCAGCTCCATGTCCCTGCCCAGGGTGGCCCTGGTGGCCCCTCAGCAGCTCTGTGTCCCTGCCCATGGTGGCCCTGGTGGCCCCTCAGCAGCTCCATGTCCCTGCCCAGGGTGGCCCTGGTGGCCCCTCAGCAGCTCTGTGTCCCTGCCCAGGGTGGCCCAGGGTGGCCCCTCGGCAGCTCCGTGTCCCTGCCCGGGGTGGCCCTGGTGGCCCCTCAGCAGCTCCATGTCCCTGCCCAGGGTGGCCCAGGGTGGCCCCTCGGCAGCTCCGTGTCCCTGCCCGGGGTGGCCCTGGTGGCCCCTCAGCAGCTCCATGTCCCTGCCCCGGGTGGCCCTGGTGGCCCTGGTGACTCTGGTGTCCCCTCAGCATCTCAGGGGGGGCCCCAGTGATCCTGGTGGCCCCTCAGCAGCTCCATGTCCCCGCTCTGGGGTGGCCCTGCTGGCCCTGCTGGCCCTGCTGGCCCCGGTGGCAGCTCGGTGGCCCCACTCTGGGGTGTCCCCGGTGTCCCCACCATCCCCACCGTCCCCCAGGCGCTACATCCAGCAGGCGCAGCTCGTCAACGGCCCCAACAAAATCATCCTGACCATGGAGGACCTGACCTTCACCTACACCCAGAGCAGCAAACAGGTGACACCGGCGGGGGGACAATGGGGGGACAGCGGGGACACCCCAGAGTGGGTGGGACAGCGGGGGGACAATGGGGGGACAGCGGGGACACCCCAGAGTGGGTGGGACAGCGGGGGGACAATGGGGGGACAGCGGGGACACCCCAGAGTGGGTGGGACAGCGGAGGGACAATGGGGGGACAGCGGGGACACCCCGGAGTGGGTGGGACAGCGGGGGGACAATGGGGGGACAGCGGGGACACCCCGGAGTGGGTGGGACAGCGGGGGGACAATGGGGGGACACCGGGGACACCCCGGAGTGGGTGGGACAGCGGGGGGACAATGGGGGGACAGCGGGGACACCCCGGAGTGGGTGGGACAGCGGGGGGACAATGGGGGGACACCGGGGACACCCCAGAGTGGGTGGGACAGCGGGGGGACAATGGGGGGACAGCGGGGACACCCCAGAGTGGGTGGGACAGCGGGGGGATAATGGGGGGACAGCGGGGACACCCCAGAGTGGGTGGGACAGCGGGGGGATAATGGGGGGACAGCGGGGACACCCCGGAGTGGGTGGGACAGCGGGGGGACAATGGGGGGACAGCAGGGGGACAATGGGGGGACAGTGGGAGGATGATGGGGAGGAAAACAGGGAGACATCATAGGGGACGTTGAGGAGGCCACGTTGGCTCAGGGTGAAGTGTCCCCATGGCCTGAGGTGTCCCCAGGGCCAGGAGAACCTGGTGTGACCCTGTGGGTGATGTGACCCCATGGCCTGAGGTGTCCCCAGGGCCAGGAGAACCTGGTGTGACCCTGTGGGTGATGTGTCCCCATGGCCTGAGGTGTCCCCAGGGCCAGGAGAACCTGGTGTGACCCCATGGGTGATGTGTCCCCATGGCCTGAGGTGTCCCCATGGCCTGAGGTGTCCCCAGGGCCAGGAGAACCTGGTGTGACCCCACGGGTGATGTGTCCCCGTGGCCTGAGGTGTCCCCAGGGCCAGGAGAAGGTCCATGGGCTGGTGTGACACATCCCCATGACCGGTGGGACCCCATGGGTGACGTTCCCAATGCGTGACGTGTCCCCAGTGGGTTGTTGGGTCCCCATGACTGGTGGGACCCTGTGGGTGACGTGTCCCCGGTGGGTGACGTGTCCCCAGTGGGTTCTTGGGTCCCCATGACCAGTGGGACCCCATGGGTGACATCCCCAATGCGTGACGTGTCCCCAGTGGGTTGTTGGGTCCCCGTGACTGGTGGGACCCCATGGGTGACATCCCCAATGCGTGACGGGTCCCCAGTGGGTTGTTGGGTCCCCATGACTGGTGGGACCCCATGGGTGACATCCCCAATGCGTGACGGGTCCCCAGTGGGTTGTTGGGTCCCCGTGACCGGTGGGACCCCGTGGGTGACGTGTCCCCGGTGGGTGACGTGTCCCCAGGGCCAGGGACAACCTGGTGGGACCCTGCGGGTGACGCGTCCCCATGACTGGTGGCTCTCCATGGCTGGTGTGTCCCTGTGGTGACGTGTCCCCATGGGTGACGTGTCCCCATGGGTGATGTGTCCCCAGGGGTGATGTGTCCCCATGGTGGGACCCCGTGGATGATGGGTCCCCATAAGTGACATGTCCCCATGGGTGACATCCCCAGTGTCCCCATGGCTGCTGTGACCCCTTGGTGACATCTCCCAATGGGTGACCTGTGCCCATGGGTGACACCTCCGTGTCCCCATCCCTGATATGACCCCATGGCGACATCTCCCAGTGGGTGACACCTCCATGTCCCCACGCCTGCTGTGACCCCTTGGTGACATCTCCCACTGGGTGCCGTGTCCCCATCCCTGATATGACCCCATGGCGACATCTCCCACTGGGTGACACCTCCGTGTCCCCATGGGTGACCCCTTGGTGCCCGCCGCCCCTCCCCCGCAGGTGGACAGCAGCCAGGCCAGCCTGGCCGGTCACAGCGTGGCCGACACCAAGAGCCTCCACAGCGCCACCCCCGGCCCGGACAACGCCAACGCAGCCGAGGTGAGACCCCCCCCCCGGCCCTGCCCCCTGCGTGTCACCCACCCCTCCCCTCCCCCACGTTGGGGACCCCTGCCCTGCCCCCCTGGGGGATGATTGACAGCTGCTTCCCAGCCCCGCCCCCCCGCCGGGTGATGATTGACAGCTGTTTCCCGGCCCCCGCCCCCCTCTGGGCGATGATTGACAGCTGTTTCCCAGCCCCGCCCCCCTCTGGGCGATGATTGACAGATGTTTCCCAGCCCCGCCCCCGTCTGGGCAATGATTGACAGCTGTTTCCCGGCCCTGCCCCCCCCGGCAATGATTGACAGCTGTTTCCCGGCCCCGCCCCCCACGGGCGATGATTGACAGCTGCTTCCCAGCCCCGCCCCCCCTCCGGGTCATGATTGACAGCTGCTTCCCGGCCCCGCCCCTCCTCCGGGGTGATGATTGACAGCTGCTTCCCGGCCCCGCCCCTCCTCCGGGGTGATGATTGACAGCTGCTTCCCAGCCCCGCCCCCCCTCCGGGTGATGATTGACAGCTGTTTCCCGGCCCCGCCCCCCTCTGGGCGATGATTGACAGCTGTTTCCCGGCCCTGCCCCCCCTCCGGGTGATGATTGACAGCTGTTTCCCGGCCCCGCCCTCCTCCTGGCAATGATTGACAGCTATTTCTCGGCCCCGCCCCCTCGGACGATGATTGACAGCTGCTTCCCAGCCCTGCCCCCCCGCCGGGTCATGATTGACAGCTGCTTCTCAGCCCCGTCCCCCTCCGGGCGATGATTGACAGCTGTTTCCCGGCCCCGCCCCCTCGGGCGATGATTGACAGCTGTTTCCCGGCCCCGCCCCCTCGGGCGATGATTGACAGCTGTTTCCCAGCCCCGCCCCCCCCGGGCGATGATTGACAGCTGTTTCCCGGCCCCGCCCCCCCCGGGCGATGATTGACAGCTGTTTCCCGGCCTTTCCCGCAGGAGAAGCCGAAGGACAGCAGCAACCTCCCGCTCCTGCTGCTCCTGTTCAACCAGCAGGGCATCGTCGCCTCCATGCAGGTGAGGCCGGGAGCCAAAATCCCCCCGATTCACCCCAAAATCTCACCCTCTGCCTCGCCCCTCCCCCCTTCCCCTCCCCCCCCCCACCCGCCACCCCAAATTTAAAGGGGGAAATTCGGGGGGGAGGGGGATATCTGAGGTGGGTTCGGGTCTCGGTGGGGTTGGGTGGGGTGGTGGGGTGTCACCGCGGCTGTTGAGTGTCCCCAGGTGTCCCTGAGTGTCCCCAGGTGTCCCCAGGTGTCCCCAGGGGTGGTTTTGGGGACGCTGAGGTCTCACCCCCCCGTGCCCCTCCCCCACAGGGTGACTGGGTGTGGCTGAAGAAATTCCCGGGGGACCAACACGTAGAGGTGAAACCGGCCACCAAGCTGACCTTCTGCAAGGTGACGGGGCTGGGGACACCCGGGGGCGAGGGGACATCAAGGGGGTGTGAGGGACAAGGTTGGAGCGGGGGGGAGCGTCATTGGGTCATGGGGACATCGTTGGGTCATGATGGACAATGATGGACCATGGGGAGCGTCACTGGGTCATGGGGACGCTGAGGGGTCATGATGGACAATGATGGACCATGGGGAGCGTCATTGGGTCATGGGGACATCGTTGGGTCATGGGGACATCATTGGGTCATGGGGACATTGAGGGGTCATGGGGACACCAGGTGGTCATGGGACATTGTTGGGTCATGGGGACATTGAGGGGTCATGATGGACAATGATGGACCATGGGGAGCACCACTGGGTCATGGGGACATCGTTGGGTCTTGGGGACGCTGGGAGGTCATGGGGACATTGTTGAGTCATGGAAACATCATTTGGTCTTGGGGACATCATTGGGTCATGGGACATTGAGGGGCAGTGGTGACATTGTTGGGTCATGGGTACATTGGGTGGTCATGGGACATTGTTGGATCATGGGGACATTGTTGGGTCATGGGGACATTGGGTGGTCATGGGACATTGTTGGATCATGGGGACATCGTTGGGTCATGGGGACATCGTTGGGTCATGATGGACAATGATGGACCATGCGTAGCGTCATTGGGTCATGGTGGGACATTGTTGGGTCATGGGGACATCATTGGGTCTTGGGGACATCATTGGGTCATGGGGACACCAGGTGGCCATGGGACATTGTTGGGTCATGGGGACATTGAGGGGTCATGATGGACAATGATGGACCATGGGGAGCACCACTGGGTCATGGGGACATCGTTGGGTCTTGGGGACGCTGAGAGGTCATGGGGACATTGTTGAGTCATGGAAACATCATTGGGTCTTGGGGACATCATTGGGTCATGGGGACATCGTTGGGTCATGGGTACATTGGGTGGTCATGGGACATTGTTGGATCATGGGGACATCGTTGGGTCATGGGGACATCGTTGGGTCATGGGGACATCGTTGGGTCATGGGTACATTGGGTGGTCATGGGACATTGTTGGATCATGGGGACATCGTTGGGTCATGGGGACATCGTTGGACCATGGGGACATCATTGGGTCATGGGGACATTGTTGGGTCATGGGTACATTGGGTGGTCATGGGACATTGTTGGATCATGGGGACATCGTTGGGTCATGGGGACATCGTTGGATCATCGGGACATCGTTGGGTCATGGGGACATCGTTGGGTCATGGGGACATCGTTGGACCATGGGGACATCATTGGGTCATGGGGACATCGTTGGGTCATGGGGACATTGGTGGGCCATGGTGGGACAATGTCAAGGCCAGGTCAAGGGGGGTCAAGGCCAGGTCAAGGCCAGGTCAAGGGGGTCAACACCGAGCCTCGTCCCACACGTCCCTGACACCATCCCACGTGTCCACGCCCTGTCCCACGTGTCCCCACCCCACGTGTCCCTGCTCCATCCCACTGTCGCCACCGCCTCCCTCGTGTCCCCTCCCCGGCCCCGCGTCCCCGCGCAGCTGCGGGACCTGCGGCACGAGAACGTGAACCTGTTCCTGGGCTTCTTCCACGACTGCGGCATCTTCGCCGTCGTGTCCGAGCACTGCTCGCGCGGGAGCCTCGAGGACCTGCTGCGCAACGAGGACATGAAGCTCGACTGGATGTTCAAGTCCTCCCTCCTCATCGACCTCATCAAGGTGGCCACGGGGTGGCCTTGGCGGTCTGGTGGCCATGGGGGTGCTGGTGGCTGTGGGGTGGTCATGGGGGTGGCCAAGGGGGTGAACTTGGGGGTGCTGGTGGCAAAGGAGGTGGCCATGGTGGTGGGGGTGGCAACGGGGTGGTGATGGTGGTAGCCATGGAGGTGGCCTTGCTGGTTGGTGGCCGTGGCAGCCAAGGCAATGGTTGGTAGCCCTGATTGGTGGCTGTGGTGGTGGTGGCCACGGCTGTGGGCAGTGGCCATGGTGTTGTTGGCCATGGTTGGTGGCCATAGCGTCGGTTGTTGGCCATGGCATTGATTGTTGGCCATGGTGTTGTTGACCATGGTGTTGATTGGTGACCATGGAGGTGTTGACATTGGCATTGTTGACCACGGCATTGATTGCTGACCATGACCTTGGTCATGGCATTGACTGATGATCATGCCATTGTTGACCATGGCATTGATTGGTGACCATGGCACTGATTGGTGACCATGGCATTGATTGGTGACCACGGCATTGATTGGTGACCACGACCTTAATTGGTGTCCATGGCATTGTTGACCATGCCGTCGATTGTTGACCAAGATGCTGATTGTTGACCATGCCATTGATTGCCGACCATGGCGATGGTTGACCATGGGGATGACCACACCGGTAGCCATGACCCCACACTGTCCCCACAGGGTGTGCGGTACCTGCACCACCGCGACGTCGTCCACGGGCGCCTCAAGTCCCAGAACTCTGTGTTGGGTGGTGACCAGGGCACTGTTGGCCATGACGTTGATTGGTGACCATGGCATTGTTGACCATGGTGTTGGATGTTGACCTTGGCGTTGATTATTGACCGTGACGTTGGTCATGGCATTGTTGACCGTGGCATTGTTGATGATGTCATTGACTCTTGACCATGGTGATGTTGACCATGACATTGTTGACCATGATGTTGATTGTTAACCATGGCGTTGTTGACCATGGCATTATTGACCATAATGTTGATTGTTGACCGTGGCGTTGTTGACCATGGGGTTGATTGTTGACCATGGCATTGTTGACCATGGCATTGTTGACCATGATGTTGATTGTTGACCATGGCATTGTTGACCATGGCATTGTTGACCATGGCGTTGATTGTTGACCACGGCATTGGTGACCATGGCATTGTTGACCATGACGTTATTGACCGTGACATTGACCATGGCATTGTTGACCATGATGTTGATTGTTGACCACGGCATTGTTGACCATGGCATTGACTCTTGACCATGGTGATGTTGACCATGGCATTGTTGACCATGGCGTTGATTGTTGACCACGGCGTTGTTGACCATGACATTGACCATGGCGTTGTTGACCATATCATTGATCGTTGACCACAGAGGCATTGGTCGCACCATTGGTGACCATGAGATGGGTTGGTGACCCCGGTGGCCATGGCGGCCATGACACCCTAATGCTGA
The DNA here is from genome assembly GCF_041296385.1 of Aphelocoma coerulescens. Lineage (NCBI taxonomy): Eukaryota > Metazoa > Chordata > Aves > Passeriformes > Corvidae > Aphelocoma > Aphelocoma coerulescens. The sequence continues at coordinate 57,498 of NW_027183624.1, read as the reverse complement.
TCGGTGCCATGACCACCACGATGCTGATTGGTGACCACGGCGGCCACGCCGGTGGCCGTGACACCTCCACGTCCCCGCAGGGCGTGCGGTACCTGCACCACCGCAGCGTCGTCCACGGGCGGCTCAAGTCGCGGAACTGCGTGGTGGACGGGCGCTTCGTGCTCAAGGTCACCGACTACGGCTACAACCAACTGCTCGAGGCCCAGCGCATCCCCGCCCCGCCCCCGCCCCCACAAGGTGAGGGTGGGGTCGTGGGGCGTGGCCTCGTGGGCGTGGCCTCGTGGGCGTGGCCTCGTGGGCGTGGCTTCATGAGAAGCAAGGGGGGCTCCAGCGGGGGCGTGGCTTTTGGGGTGGGCGTGGACAATGGGGCGGGGCTAAAGGAATGGGCGTGGCTTCTGTGGGAAGGGGTGGGGCCGTGGGGATGGGTGTGGCCTGTGGAAAGGGGCGGGGCTTCGGGTTGGGAGGGTCTGTGAAGGTGTGGGTGTGGCCTTTGGGTTTAGGGCGTGGCCTGTGGGATTATGGCTCGGCTGGGGGCGTGGCCACGGCCAACATCAGCCAATCAGGGCGGGGTCTGACTGGAGTGGGCGTGGCCTCTGGTGTGGGCGTGGCCTTTCCATTCAGGGGTGTGGCCAAGCCATTCAGTGATGTCACCCCCCCGGGGTGGCGGCCATGCAGAAGAGGGCGTGGCTCCTCTGTAAGGGGGCGTGGCCTGGTTGTCTGTGGGCGTGGCCTCCATTTGGGCACGCCCAGCCCATCCTGGGGGCGTGGCCACGCCCTCAAGCGGCCTCCCATTGGGTGCTGGGCTGGGGTGGGTGTGGTCTATCGTGGTGGGCGTGTCCTGAGGGGCACTGGGCGTGTCCGGGTGGGCGTGTCCGATGCCGGCCCCGCCCCCAGAGCGGCTGTGGATGGCGCCGGAGCTGCTGCGGGACGAGGCCCTGGAGCAGCGCGGCTCCTTCCGGGGGGACATCTACGCCATCGGGATCATCATGCAGGAGGTGATCTGCAGGAGCCCCCCCTACTGCATGCTGGGGCTGCCCCCCGAAGGTGCGCACCCCTAAACCCACCCCAAGAAACCCCAAACCGACCCCAAAACTGAGTTCTGCACCCACAAAAACCCCCGGAACCCTCCAAACTGAGCCCAAAACTGACCCCTCCAAACCTGACCCCAAAATGACCCCAAAATGACCCCAAAACTGACCCCAAAACTGACCCCTCCAAACCAACCCCAAAACTGACCCTAAAACTGATCCCAAAACTGACCCCTCCAAACCAACCCCAAAACTGATCCCAAAACTGACCCCAAAACGGACCCCTCCAAACCAACCCCAAAACCAACCCCAAAACTGGTCCCAAAACTGCCCCCTCCAAACCAACTCCAAAACCAACCCCAAAACCGGTCCCAAAACTGCCCCCTCCAAACCAACTCCAAAACTGACCCCAAAACCGACCCCAAAACCAAACCAAAACTGACCCCTCCAAACCAAACCCAAACCCGACCCCTCCAAACCAACCCCAAACCCGACCCCAAACCTGACCCCAAAACAGACCCCTCCAAACCAACCCCAAAACCAACCCCAAAACCCACCTCAAAACCAAGCCCAAAACTGATCCCTCCAAACCAACCCCAAACCTGACCCCAAACCCAACCCCAAACCTGACCCCAAACCCAACCCCAAACCTGACCCCAAAACTGCCCCCTCCAAACCAACCCCAAAACTGCCCCCTCCAAACCGACCTCATACCTGACCCCAAACCGACCCCAAACCCGACCCCAAACCGCCCCCAACCCCGCCCCCAAACCGCCCCCAACCCCCCGCGGTCGCTGCGGCAGAGATCATCGAGAAGGTGCGGAAGCCGCCCCCCCTGTGCCGCCCCGCGGTCTCGGCCGACCAGGCCCCGCTCGAGTGCATCCACCTGATGAAGGAGTGCTGGAGCGAGCAGCCCGAGAAGAGACCCACCATCGACCAGGTGTTCGACCAGGTGAGACCAGTACGGACCAGTACGGACCAGTATGGGGTGGTGGGACCAGTATGGGACCAGTCTGGGGTGGTGGGACCAGTATGGGGTGGTGGCACCAGTATGGGACCAGTACAGGGTGGTGGGAGCAGGAACAGCCCGAGAAGAGACCCACCATCGACCAGGTGTTCGACCAGGTGAGACCATATGGGACCAGTACGGACCAGTATGGGGTGGTGGGACCAGTATGGGGTGGTGGGACCAGTATGGTGCCAGTATGGGGTGGTGGGACCAGTATGGGGTGATGGGAGCAGGAGCAGCCCGAGACCCACCATCGACCAGGTGTTCGACCAGGTGAGACCAGTACGGACCAGTACGGGGTGCTGGGACCAGTATGGGGTGGTGGCACCAGTATGGGACCAGTACGGGGTGGTGGGAGCAGGAGCAGCCTGAGAAGAGACCCACCATCAACCAGGTGTTCAACCAGGTGACACCAGTACGGACCAGTACGGACCAGTATGGGGTGCTGGGACCAGTATGGGGCCAGTATGGGGTGGTGGGACCAGTATGGGATCAGTATGGGGTGGTGGGACCAGTATGGGACCAGTATGGGGTGGTGGGAACAGTATGGGGTGGTGGGACCAGTATGGGACCAGTATGGGGTGGTGGGACCAGTATGGGGTGGTGGGACCAGTATGGGGTGGTGGGAGCAGCCCGAGACCCACCATCGACCAGGTGTTCGACCAGGTGAGACCAGTATGGGACCAGTACGGACCAGTATGGGGTGGTGGGACCAGTATGGGGTGGTGGGACCAGTATGGTGCCAGTATGGGGTGGTGGGACCAGTATGGGGTGGTGGGACCAGTATGGCACCAGTATGGGATGGTGGGACCAGCATGGGACCAGTATGGGATGGTGGGAGCAGTATGGGGTGGTGGGACCAGTACGGGATGGTGGGACCAGTATGGGGCCAGTACGGGGTGGTGGGACCAGTATGGGACCAGTATGGGGTGGCGGGACCAGTATGAGGTGGTGGGACCAGTATGGGACCAGTATGGGGTGGTGGGACCAATATGGGGTGGTGGGACCAGTATGGAACCAGTATGGGGTGGTGGGACCAGTATGAGGTGGTGGGACCAGTACGGACCAGTATGGGCTGGTGGGACCAGTATGGGCTGGTGGGAGCAGTATGGGACCAGTATGGGCTGGTGGGACCAGTATGGGATGGTGGGACCAGTATGGGACCAGTATGGGGTGGTGGGACCAGTATGGGGTGGTGGCACCAGTATGGGACCAGTATGGGGTGGTGGGAGCAGCCCGAGAAGAGACCCACCATCGACCAGGTGTTCGACCAGGTGAGACCAGTACAGACCAGTACGGACCAGTATGGGGTGGTGGGACCAGTATGGGGTGGTGGGAGCAGTATGGCACCAGTATGGGGTGGTGGGACCAGTATGGGGTAGTGGGACCAGTATGGGACCAGTGTGGAGCAATGGGACCAGTACAGGGTGGTGGGACCAGTACAGGGTGGTGGGACCTGGGTTAGGATTCTCTATGGGTCTGACCCACATCTATGGGGTTCTGTGGGGTTCTATGGGGCTCTATGGGGTCTCTATGGGGTCTCTATGGGGTTCTGTGGGGTCTCATTGGGTTCTGTGGGGTTCCATGGCGCTCTATGGGGTTCTGTGGGTCCCTGTGAGGTTCTATAAGGTCTCTATGGGGTCTCTATGGGGTTCCGTGGGTCTCTATGGGGTTCTATGGGTCCCTAAGGGGTTCTTTAAGGTTCTATGGGGTTCCATGGGGTTCCGTGGCTCTCTGTGGGGTTCCGTGGGGCTCTATGGGTCCCTATGGGGTCCTTTAAGGTTCCACGGGGTTCCATGGGGTTCTATGGGGTTCTATGGGTCCCTGTGTGGTTCTGTAAGGTCCTATGGGGTTCCATGGGTCTCTATGGGTCCCTATGAAGTTCTATAAGGTCCTGTGGGGTTCCATGGGGTTCTATCGATGTCTATGGGGTTCCATGGCGCTCTGTGGGGTTCTATGGGTCCCTATGTGGTTCTATAAGGCCTCTATGGGGTTCTATGGGGCTCTGTGCGGTCTCTATGGGGTTCCATGGGGTTCTGTGGATCTCTGTGGGGTTCCATGGGTCTCTATGGGGTTCTATGGGTCCCTATGAGGTTCTATGAGGTCCTATGGGGCTCCGTGGGGTTCTTTAAGTTTCTGTGGGGTTTTATGGGGTTCTATGGGGTTCTATGGGTCCCTGGGAGGTTCTATAAGGTCTCTATGGGGTTCCATGGGGGTCTATGGGGTCTCTATGGGGTTCCGTGGGTCTCTATGGGGTTCTATGGGTCCCTAAGGGGTTCTTTAAGGTTCTATGGGGTTCCATGGGGTTCCGTGGCTCTCTGTGGGGTTCCATGGGTCTCTATGGGTCCCTATGGGGTCCTTTAAGGTTCCATGGGGTTCCATGGGGTTCTATCGATGTCTGTGGGGTTCCATGGCGCTCTATGTGGTTCTATAAGGCCTCTATGGGGTTCTATGGGGCTCTGTGCGGTCTCTATGGGGTTCCATGGGGTTCTATGGATCTCTGTGGGGTTCCATGGGTCTCTATGGGGTTCTATGGGTCCCTATGAGGTTCTATGAGGTCCTATGGGGCTCCATGGGGTTCTTTAAGTTTCTGTGGGGTTTCATGGGGTTCTATGGGGTTCTGTGGGTCCCTGTGTGGTTCTATAAGGTCCTATGGGGTTCCATGGGGTTCTATGGGGTTTCTATTGGGTTCCGTGGGTCTCTATGGGGTTCTATGGGTCCCTAAGGGGTTCTTTAAGGTTCTATGGGGTTCCATGGGGTTCCGTGGCTCTCTGTGGGGTTCTATGGGGCTCTATGGGTCCCTATGAGGTTCTTTAAAGTTCTATGGGGTTCCATGGTGCTCTATGAGGTTCTGTGGGTCCCTATGATGTTCTATAAGGTCCTATGGGGTCTCTATGGGTCCCTGTGTGGTTCTATAAGGTCTCTATGGGGTTCCATGGGATTCCATGGGTCCCTATGAGGTTCTTTAAGGTTCTATTGGGGTTCCATGGGGTTCCACGGCGCTCTATGGGGTTCTATGGGTCCCTCTAAGGTTCTATAAGGTCCTATGGGGTTCCATGGGGTTCCATGGGGTTCTATGGGTCCCTATGAGGTCCTTTAAGGTTCTATGGGGTTCCATGGCGCTCTATGGGGTTCCATGGGTCCCTGTGAGGCTCTATAAGGTCCCATGGGTTTCCATGAGGTTCCATGGGGTTCTATGGGTCCCTATGTGGTTCTATAAGGTCCCATGGGGTTCCATGGGGTTCTATGGGTCCCCATGATGTTCTATAAGGTCCTATGGGGTCTCTATGGGTCCCTGTGCGGTTCTATAAGGTCCCATGGGGTTCCATGGGGTTCTATGGGTCCCTATGAGGTTCTTTAAGGTTCTATGGGGTTCCATGGCGCTCTATGAGGTTCTGTGGGTCCCTGTGAGCTTCTATAAGGTCCCATGGGGTCTCCATGGGGTTCCGTGGCGTTCCGTGGGTCTGACCCACACCTGTGGGGCAGTTCAAGGGCATCAACAAGGGCCGCAAGACCAACATCATCGACTCGATGCTGCGCATGCTGGAGCAGTACAGCAGCAACCTGGAGGACCTGATCCGCGAGAGGACCGAGGAGCTCGAGATCGAGAAGCAGAAGACCGACAAGCTCCTGACCCAGATGCTGCCGCCGTGGGTCGCTGTGGGGCCGGGGGGGCCCGCGGGGCTGGAGGGGGGTCAATGGGGGTGGGTGTCACCCCATAGATCCCATGAGGAGCTTTGGGGTGGAGGGGGTGGAGGTTGAGGTCACCTTTGACCCATTGACCTCACCCAGATCTATGGGGCAGGAGGGGGTTGAGGTGGTCACCAGGAGGAGGTTGGGGTCAACCTTGACCCATTGACCTCACCCAGATCTATGGGGCAGGAGGGGGTTGAGGTGGTCACCAGGAGGAGGTTGGGGTCAACCTTGACCCATTGACCTCACCCAGATCTGTGGGGCAGGAGGCAGTTGAGATGGTCACCAGGAGGAGGTTGGGGTCACCCTTGACCCATTGACCTCACCCAGATCTGTGGGGCAGAAGAAGGCCAAGGTGGTCACTGAGGACAGGATGGGGTCAACCTTGACCGACTGACCCCACCCAGAGCTATGGGGCAGCAGAAGGTCGAGGTGGTCACTGAGGACAAGTTAGGGTCAACCTTGACCCATTGACCCCACCCTCCAGATCTATCGGTCACCAGAAGGTCAAGGTGGCCCCTGAAGATGATTGGGGTCAACCTTGACCCACTGACCCCACCCATCCCTATGGGTCACCAGAAGGTCCCAATGGCCACATCGACCTCTCTTTGACCACTGAGACCCTCTGGACCGTCTGGGTGACCCCTGGGTGACCCCTGGGTGACCCCCTGGGCAGGTCGGTGGCCGAGGCGCTGAAGATGGGGACGCCGGTGGAGCCCGAGTACTTCGAGGAGGTGACGCTGTACTTCAGCGACATCGTGGGCTTCACCACCATCTCGGCCATGAGCGAGCCCATCGAGGTGGTCGATCTCCTCAACGACCTCTACACCCTCTTCGATGCCATCATCGGCTCCCACGACGTCTACAAGGTGACCATGGCGGTGGTGGCCGCGGTCACTCAGTCATGGGGTCACTGGTGCGGGGTGGTCACCTCAGGATGGGGGGTTGGGGTCAATGGTGGTGGCATCTACAAGGTGATCACGGCACCGGTGGCTGTGGTCAGATGGGTCATGGGTGTAGGGTGGTCACCTCAGGATGGGGGTTGGGGTCAATGGTGGTGGCATCTACAAGGTGACCACGGCACTGGTGGCTGTGGTCAGCCAGGTCATGGGGTCACTGGTGCGGGGTGGTCACCTCAGGATGGGGGGTTGGGGTCAATGGTGGTGGCATCTACAAGGTGACCACGGCACCAGTGGCTGTGGTCAGATGGGTCATGGAGTCATGGGTGTGGGGTGGTCACCTCAGGATGGGGGTTGGGGTCAATGGTGGCATCTACAAGGTGACCATGGCAATGGTGGCTGTGGTCAGCCAGGTCACAGGGCCACGAGTGGGGTGTGGAAGGGGTTTTGGGGTCTGTGTTGTCTGCAAAGTGGTGGCCGTGGTCAAAGTGACACCATGGGCATGGTCAAGGTAACGCCATGGTGGTCCAAGCCATGGTCCCACCAGGGCTTTGGCAACCAAGAGGAGCTATGGCCACCAAATGAAGGCTCTTGGTGGTCCTTGTGGTCCTTGGTGGCATCTTCAAGGTGATGGCCATGGTCAAGGTGACCCCATGGCCATGGTCAAGGTGACTTCATGGAGGTCCAAGCCATGGTCCCACCTGGGCTTTGGCCACTGATGGTGGACATGACCACCAAATGAAGATGTTTTGGGGTCCCCACAGTCCTTGGTGGCACCGACAAGGTGATGGACAAGGTGACCCCATGGCCACAGTCAAGGTGGCCTCATGATGGACCAATCCATGGGTCCAGCTGGACTTTGGCCACCAAGAAGAGCTGTGGCCACCAAATGAAGATTCTTGGTGGTCCCCATGGTCTTTGGTGGCACATCCAATGCGATAGCCAAGCTGACCCCACGGTGGTCCAGGCCGTGGTCTCAGCTTTGACCACCGAGAAGGGACAAGGCCACCACACGAAGGTCACCTGAGATCCCAGGTGCTGTGGGCGCGTCCCGCTGGGCGTGGCCACCCTGACCCTCCCCCTCGCCCCTCCCCCGGCCAGGTGGAGACCATCGGCGACGCCTACATGGTGGCATCAGGGCTGCCAAAACGCAACGGGAACCGGCACGCCGGCGAGATCGCCAACATGTCCCTGGACATCCTCAGCTCCGTCGGCACCTTCAAGATGCGCCACATGCCCGAGGTGCCCGTGCGCATCCGGATCGGGCTGCACTCGGGTACGGCCCCGGACACGCCCCGGACATCCCCGGACACTTCCCGGACATGCTCCCGGACACGCCCCGGACATTTCCCCTGGACACGCCCTCAAATTGTCCCCACGCGTCGGTCAAACGTTGGGCGACGTCGCGCTGGTCAACGGTCAATGGGTCGTGGTGGGTGGTGGCACCCAGTGGTTGTGAGCCGTTGGTCACGCCCATCGGTCACACCCATTGGCCACAGCCATTGGTCATGTCCATTGGTCACACCCACTGGCCAAACCTGTTGGTTGCACCCATTGGTCACACGGATTGGTCGCACCCATTGGTCATGTCCATCGGTCACAGCCATTGGTCACACCCATTGGCCACGCCCATCGGTCACACCCATTGGTCATGTCCATTGGTCATGTCCATTGGCCACGCCTATTGGTCACACCCATTGGCCACACCCATCGGTCACACCCATCGGTCACACCCATTGGCCATGCCCATCAGTCACACCCATCGGTCACATCCATTGGCCACAGCCATTGGCCACATCCATTGGTCACACCCATCGGTCACACCCATCGGTCACACCCATCGGTCACACCCATTGGCCACGCCCATCGGTCACATCCATCGGTCACACCCATTGGCCACATCCATTGGTCACGTCCATTGGCCACGCCTATTGGTCACACCCATTGGCCACGCCCATCAGTCACACCCATCGGTCACATCCATTGGCCACATCCATTGGTCATGTCCATTGGCCACACCCATCGGTCACACCCATCGGTCACACCCATCGGCCACACCCATCGGTCACACCCATTGGCCATGCCCATCAGTCACACCCATCGGTCACATCCATTGGCCACATCCATTGGTCATGTCCATTGGCCACACCCATCGGTCACACCCATTGGCCACACCCATCGGTCACACCCATTGGCCACATCCATCGGTCACACCCATCGGTCACACCCATTGGCCACGCCCATCGGTCACATCCATCGGTCACTCCCACTGGCCACAGCCATTGATCACAGCCATTGGCCACACCGTTGGCCATGCCATTGGTCACGCCCTTTCACTGTCCACTCAGTGGCCACGCCCAACTCGTCACTTATGGCCAACGCTCAAGAGGTCGTGACCCATTGGCTGGCACTCATTGGCTGAGACTCTTGGCCACGCCCCCAAGCGACCACACCCAACCCATTGGCCAACCCTCACCGGTCATCGCCCGATGACCCCAACCCCTTCCATCACCCCACGCCGGGACCCCTCCCCTTTGAGGCCACGCCCCCTTTGAGGCCCCGCCCTCTGAGGCCCCGCCCCTCTGAGGCCCCGCCCCCTGACGCGGCCCCGCCCCCAGGGCCGTGCGTGGCGGGCGTGGTGGGGCTGACGATGCCGCGGTACTGCCTCTTCGGGGACACCGTCAACACCGCGTCCCGCATGGAGTCCACCGGGCTGCGTGAGCGGCACCGGGAACGGGATGGGATGGGATGGGATGGGATGGGATGGGATGGGGTGGGGTGGGATGGGATCAATGGGATGGGATGGGATGGGATGGGATGGGATGGGATGGGATGGGATGGGATGGGATGGGATGGGATGGGATGGGATGGGATGGGATGGGATGGGATGGGGTGGGATGGGGTGGGGTGGGGTGGGATGGGATGGGATGGGATCAATGGGATGGGATGGGATGGGATGGGATGGGATGGGGTGGATGGGATTGGATGGGATCAATGGGATGGGATGGGATGGGATGGGATGGGATGGGATCAGTGGGATGGGATGGGATGGGATCAATGGGATGGGATGGAATGGATGGGATGGGGTGGATGGGATTGGATGGGATCAATGGGATGGGATGGGATCAATGGGATGGGATGGGATGGGATGGGATGGGGTGGATGGGATTGGATGGGATCAATGGGATGGGATGGGATGGGATGGGATGGGATGGGATGGGATCAGTGGGATGGGATGGGATGGGATCAATGGGATGGGATGGAATGGATTGGATGGGATGGGGTGGATGGGATTGGATGGGATCAATGGGATGGGATGGGATCAATGGGATGGGATGGGATGGGATCAATGGGATGGGATGGGATGGGATGGGATGGGGTGGATGGGATTGGATGGGATCAATGGGATGGGATGGGATGGGATGGGATGGGATCAGTGGGATGGGATGGGATGGGATCAATGGGATGGGATGGAATGGATGGGATGGGATGGGATGGGATGGGATGGGATGGGATGGGATGGGATGGGATGGGATGGGATGGGATGGGATGGGATGGGGTGGGGTGGGATGGGGTGGGGTGGGGTGGGATGGGGTGGGACGGGGATGGGGACAGGGACAGAAGACAGGGATGGGGACAGGGCTGGGGACGGGAGGACATGGGGGGGACAGGGACGGGGGCATGGCCGGGGATGGGGACGGGGACGGGGACATGGAGACACAGCTGCGGACACGGACAGGGGGACACGGACAGGGGGACAGGGGGACAGGGACAGGGGGACAGGGACACAGCCATGGGGACACGGACAGGGGGAAACGGACACAGCCATGGGGACACGGACAGGGGGACACGGACAGGGGGACACGGACAGGGGGACAGGGGGACAGGGACTGGCCCATGGGGGGATGGGGACGCGGGATTTGGGGACATGGGGGGATGGGGGCGCGGGATTTGGGGACACGTCCCCATCCCCCCATGTCCCCAAATCCCACATCCCCACCCCCCGTGTCCCCATCCCCCCCCGGTGTCCCCAAATCCCGGTGTCCCCATCCCCCCATGTCCCCAAATCCCTCACCCCCACCCCCCGTGTCCCCAAATCCCGCATCCCCACCCCCCCCCGTGAGGGTTTTGGGGGGGTCCCGGGGGTTTTTTGGGGTCGGGGTCGGTCCGTGGGGGTTTTTGGGGTTTTTTGGGGTCGGGGTCGGTCCGTGGGGGTTTTTGGGGGTCTCGGGGGTTTTTTGGGGTCGGGGTCGGTCCGTGGGGGTTTTGGGGGTCCCGGGGTTTTTTTGGGGTCAGGGTCGGTCCGTGGGGGTTTTTGGGGTTTTTTGGGGTCGGGGTCGGTCCGTGGGGGTTTTGGGGGGTCTCGGGGGTTTTTTGGGGTCGGGGTCGGTCCGTGAGGGTTTTTGGGGTATTTTTGGGGGGTTTCTGACCCCCTCCCCCCCCCCCAGCCTATCGCATCCACGTGAACCAGCGCACGGTCGCCATCCTGCTCTCGCTGCAGGAGGGCTTCAAGGTCGACATCCGCGGCAAGACCGAGCTCAAGGTGAGCCCCAAACGGCCCCGAAACGCCCCAAATACAGCCCCAAAACACCCCAAAACACCCAAAACCACCCCGAAGTCCCCAAATACGGCCCCAAACAACCCAAAACACCCCAAATACAGCCCGAAACGGCCCCGAAACACCCCAAATACAGCCCCAAAACACCCCAAAACACCCAAAACCACCCCGAAGTCCCCAAATACAGCCCCAAATGGCCCAAAACACCCCAAAACACCCCAAAATGCCCCAAACCACCCCGAAGTCCCCAAATACAGCCCCAAACGGCCCCAAAACGCCCCAAATACAGCTCCAAACCGCCCCAAATGGCCCAAAACACCCCAAATACAGCCCCAAACAGCCCCAAATCACCCCAAAACACCCCGAAGTCCCCAAATACAGCCCCAAACAATCCAAAATGCCCCAAATACAGCCCGAAACGGCCCCGAAACACCCCAAATACAGCCCCAAACAGCCCCAAACGGCCCCAAAATGCCCCAAATACAACCCCAAAACGGTCCGAAACACCCCAGAAGCAGCCCCAAACGGCCCCAAATCACCCCAAAGTCCCCAAATACAGCCTCAAACGGCCCCCAAATGCCCCAAATACAGCCCCAAACGGCCCCAAAACACCCAAAAACGCCCCGAAGTCCCCAAATACACCCCAAACGGCCCCAAAACACCCAAAAACGCCCCGAAGTCCCCAAATACAGCCCCAAACAGCCCCAAAATGCCCCAAATACAACCCCAAAACGGTCCGAAACACCCCAAAAGCAGCCCCAAACGGCCCCAAATCACCCCAAAGTCCCCAAATACAGCCCCAAGCGGCCCCAAAACACCCAAAACCACCCCAAAGTCCCCAAAACACCCCAAAGTCCCCAAATACACCCCAAACGGCCCCAAACCACCCCAAATACACCCCAAACGGCCCCAAAACACCCCAAAACACCCCAAAGTCCCCAAATACACCCCAAACGGCCCCCAAACGCCCCAAATACAGCCCCAAACAGCTCGAAACGGCCCCAAAACACCCCGAGAGCGCCCCAAATCCAGCCGAAACCACCCCAAACCAGCCCAAATACACCCTGGAACCGCCCAAACACGGCCCCAAATCCCTCAAAACCACCCCAAACCCCTCAAACCCACCCCAAACCCCTCAAACCCACCCCAAACCCCTCAAAGCCACCCCAAACCACTCACACCCACCCCAAAACCCCTCAAACCCATCCCAAAACCCCTCAAACCCACCCCAAAACCCCCCAAACCCACCCCAAACCCCTCAAACCCACCCCAACCCCCTCAAAAACCACCCCAAAACCCCCCAAACCCACCCCAAATCCCTCAAACCCACCCCAAACCCCTCAAAACCACCCCAAACCCCCCAAACCCACCCCAAACCCCCTCAAACCCACCCCAAATCCCTCAAACCCACCCCAAAACCCCTCAAAACCACCCCAAACCCCCCAAACCCACCCCAACCCCCTCAAACCCACCCCAAAACCCCTCAAAACCACCCCAAACCCCTCAAAACCACCCCAAACCTCTCAAACCCACCCCAAACCCCCCCAAACCCACCCCAAACCCCTCAAAACCACCCCAAAACCCCTCAAACCCACCCCAAACCCCTCAAAACCACCCCAAAACCCCCCAAACCCACCCCAAACCCCTCAAACCCACCCCAAAACCCCTCAAAACCACCCCAAACCCCCTCAAAACCACCCCAAACCCCCTCAAACCCACCCCAAACCCCTCAAACCCACCCCAAACCCTCAAACCCACCCCAAACCCCTCAAAACCACCCCAAAACCCCCCAAACCCACCCCAAACCCCTCAAACCCACCCCAAAACCCCTCAAAACCACCCCAAACCCCCTCAAAACCACCCCAAACCCCCTCAAACCCACCCCAAACCCCCTCAAACCCACCCCAAATCCCTCAAACCCACCCCAAAACCCCTCAAAACCACCCCAAACCCCCCAAACCCACCCCAACCCCCTCAAACCCACCCCAAAACCCCTCAAAACCACCCCAAACCCCTCAAAACCACCCCAAAACCCCTCAAAACCACCCCAAACCCCTCAAAACCACCCCAAATCCCTCAAACCCACCCCAAACCCCCCCAAACCCACCCCAAAACCCCTCAAACCCACCCCAAACCCCTCACACCCACCCCAAAACCCCTCAAACGCACCCCAAAACCCCTCAAACCCACCCCAAACCCTCAAACCCACCCCAAACCCCCCAAAACCACCCCAAACCCCCTCAAACCCACCCCAAACCCCTCAAACCCACCCCAAACCCTCAAACCCACCCCAAACCCCTCAAACCCACCCCAAAACCCCTCAAACCCACCCCAAACCCCTCAAAACCACCCCAAAACCCCTCAAACCCACCCCAAACCCTCAAACCCACCCCAAAACCCTCAAACCCACCCCAAACCCCTCAAACCCACCCCAAACCCCTCAAACCCACCCCAAACCCCCCCAAACCCACCCCAAACCCTCAAACCCACCCCAAACCCCCCAAAACCACCCCAAACCCCCTCAAACCCACCCCAAAACCCCCCAAAACCACCCCAAACCCCCCAAACCCACCCCAAACCCCCTCAAACCCACCCCAAACCCCTCAAAACCACCCCAAAACCCCTCAAACCCACCCCAAAACCCCTCAAACCCACCCCAAACCCTCAAACCCACCCCAAACCCCTCAAACCCACCCCAAACCCCCCCAAACCCACCCCAAATCCCCCAAACCCACCCCAAACCCCTCAAACCCACCCCAAACCCCCCAAAACCCACCCCAAACCCTCAAACCCACCCCAAAACCACCCCCAAAGCCCAGCAAACTTAGAACCCATAACTGCCCCCCAAATGCCCCCAGGACCCCATAACTGCCCCCAAAACTGACCCCGACGCCATACCTGCCCCATAACTGACCCCATACTGACCCCATACTGACCCCATAGCTGCCCCATAACTGCCCCATACCTGCCCCATAACTGACCCCATACCTGACCCCATAACTGCCCCATACTGACCCCATACTGACCCCGTAACTGACCCCATACCTGCCCCATACCTGACCCCATACCTGACCCCATAACTGACCCCATACCTGCCCCATAACTGACCCCATACTGACCCCATAACTGACCCCATACCTGCCCCATACTGACCCCATAACGACCCCATACCTGCCCCATAACTGACCCCATACCTGACCCCATACCTGACCCCATAACTGACCCCATACCTGCCCCATACTGACCCCATTCCTGCCCCATACCTGCCCCCATACCTGCCCCATACCTGCCCCATACCTGCCCCCATACTGACCCCATACCTGCCCCATAACTGCCCCCATACCTGCCCCATACCTGCCCCATACCTGCCCCCATACTGACCCCATACCTGCCCCATAACTGCCCCCATACTGACCCCATAACGACCCCATACCTGCCCCATAACTGACCCCATACCTGCCCCACCGCACAGGGGAAGGGTGTGGAGGACAGAGTGGCTGTTCCTCCTGACCCCATAACTGACCCCATACTGACCCCATAACGACCCCATACCTGCCCCATAACTGACCCCATACTGACCCCATACCTGCCCCATAACTGACCCCATACTGACCCCATACTGACCCCATAACTGACCCATACCTGACCCCATAACTGACCCATACCTGCCCCATACCTGCCCCATAACTGACCCCAAAACTGACCCATAACTGACCCCATACCTGCCCCATACCTGCCCCATACTGACCCCATACTGACCCCATACCTGCCCCATACCTGCCCCATAACTGACCCCATACCTGCCCCAAAACTGACCCCATAACTGACCCCATACTGACCCCATACCTGACCCCATACCTGCCCCATAACTGACCCCATACTGACCCCATACTGACCCCATAACTGCCCCATACCTGACCCCATAACTGCCCCAAAACTGACCGCATAACTGACCCCATACTGACCCCATACCTGACCCCATACCTGCCCCATAACTGACCCAAAACTGACCCCATAACTGCCCCATACTGACCCCATACTGACCCCATACCTGCCCCATAACTGCCCCCATACTGACCCCATAACGACCCCATACCTGCCCCATAACTGACCCCATAACTGACCCCATACCTGCCCCATAACTGACCCCATACTGACCCCATAACTGACCCCATACCTGACCCCATAACTGCCCCATACCTGACTCCATAACGACCCCATACCTGCCCCATAACTGCCCCCATACTGACCCCATACCTGCCCCATAACTGACCCCATACTGACCCCATAACTGCCCCCATACTGACCCCATAACGACCCCATACCTGCCCCATAACTGCCCCCATACTGACCCCATACCTGCCCCATAACTGACCCCATACTGACCCCATAACTGACCCCATACCTGACCCCATAACTGCCCCATACCTGACTCCATACCTGCCCCATAACTGCCCCATACTGACCCCATACCTGCCCCATAACTGACCCCATACCTGCCCCATAACTGCCCCCATACTGACCCCATAACGACCCCATACCTGCCCCATAACTGACCCCATACCTGCCCCACCCCACAGGGGAAGGGTGTGGAGGACACAGAGTGGCTGTTCCTCCTGACCCCATAACTGACCCCATACTGACCCCATACTGACCCCATAACGACCCCATACCTGCCCCATAACTGCCCCCATAACGACCCCATACCTGCCCCATAACTGCCCCCATACTGACCCCATAACGACCCCATACCTGCCCCATAACTGACCCCATACCTGCCCCATAACTGACCCCATAACTGCCCCATACTGACCCCATAACTGACCCCATACCTGCCCCATAACTGACCCCATACTGACCCCATACCTGCCCCATAACTGCCCCATAACTGACCCCATAACTGCCCCATACTGACCCCATAACTGACCCCATACTGACCCCATACCTGCCCCATAACTGACCCCATAACTGCCCCATACTGACCCCATAACTGACCCCATACTGACCCCATACCTGCCCCATAACTGACCCCATAACTGCCCCATACTGACCCCATAACTGACCCCATACTGACCCCATACCTGCCCCATACCTGCCCCCATACCTGCCCCATACCTGCCCCATACCTGACCCCATACTGACCCCATACCTGCCCCATAACTGCCCCCATACCTGACCCCATACTGACCCCATACTGACCCCATACCTGCCCCATAACTGCCCCCATACCTGACCCCATAACTGACCCCATACCTGCCCCATAACTGGCCCCATACTGACCCCATACCTGCCCCATAACTGACCCCATACTGACCCCATACCTGCCCCATAACTGACCCCATACCTGCCCCACCGCACAGGGGAAGGGTGTGGAGGACACAGAGTGGCTGTTCCTCCTGACCCCATACCTGACCCCATACTGCCCCCATACTGACCCCATACCTGCCCCATACCTGCCCCCATACTGACCCCATACCTGCCCCACAACTGACCCCATACCTGCCCCACCCCACAGGGGAAGGGTGTGGAGGACACCTATTGGCTCGTGGGGCGCGAGGGGTTCACCAAACCCATCCCCACCCCCCCCGACCTCCTGCCGGGGTGAGTGGGGCGGTTGTAGGGCCAGGGGGGTGGTTATGGGGTCATGAGGGGTGGTTATGGGGTCAGGGGGTGGTTATGGGGTCAGGGGGGCGGTTATGGGGTCATGGGGGCAGTTTTGGGGTCATGGGGCGGTTATGGGGTCAGGGGGCGGTTATGGGGTCATGGGGGTGGTTATGGGGTCAGGGGGCAGTTATGGGGTCATGGGGGTGGTTATGGGGTCAGGGGGCGGTTATGGGGTCATGGGGGTGGTTATGGGGTCAGGGGGCGGTTATGGGGTCATGGGGGTGGTTATGGGGTCAGGGGGCGGTTATGGGGTCATGGGGGTGGTTATGGGGTGAGGGGGCGGTTATGGGGTCATGGGGGTGGTTATGGGGTGAGGGGGCGGTTATGGGGTGAGGGGGTGGTTATGGGGCCGGGGGGGCCGTTATGGGGTGAGGGGGGCGGTTATGGGGTCATGGGATGGTTATGGGGTCAGGGGGGCGGTTATGGGGTCATGGGGGCAGTTATGGGGTGGAGGTGGCGGTTTTGGGGTCAGGGGGTGGTTTTGGGGTCAGGGGGTGGTTATGGGGTCAGGGGGGCGGTTATGGGGCAGGGGGCGGTTATGGGGTGAGGGGGCTGTTATGGGGTCAGGGGGGTGGTTATGGGGTCATGGGGGCGGTTATGGGGCAGGGGGCGGTTATGGGGTGAGGGGGCGGTTATGGGGGCGGTTATGGGGTCATGAGGGCGGTTATGGGGTGAGGGGGCGGTTATGGGGTCATGGGGGCGGTTATGGGGCCGGGGGGGCCGTTATGGGGTGGGGGGGCAGTTATGGGGTCATGAGGGCGGTTATGTGGTGAGGAGGCGGTTATGGGGCGAGGGGGTGGTTATGGGGTGAGGGGGCAGTTATGGGGTCATGGGATGGTTATGGGTTCATGGGGGCGGTTATGGGGTAGAGGTGGCGGTTTTGGGGTCAGGGGGTGGTTTTGGGGTGAGGGGAGCGGTTATGGGGTCACAGAGGCGGTTATGGGGTGAGGGGGCTGTTATGGGGTCAGGGGGGTGGTTATGGGGCCAGGGGGTGGTTATGGGGTCAGGTGGCGGTTGTAGGGCCAGGGGGCTGTTATGGGGTCAGGGGGCGGTTATGGGGTCAGGGGGCGGTTATGGGGTCATGGGGGCAGTTTTGGGGTCATGGGGCGGTTATGGGGTCAGGGGGCGGTTATGGGGTCATGGGGGCAGTTATGGGGTGGAGGTGGCGGTTTTGGGGTCAGGGGGCGGTTATGGGGTGAGGGGGCGGTTATGGGGTCAAGGGGCGGTTATGGGGTCATGGGGGCAGTTATGGAGCCGGGGGGGCCGTTATGGGGTGGGGGGGCAGTTATGGGGTCATGAGGGCGGTTATGGGGTGAGGAGGCGGTTATGGGGCGAGCGGGCGGTTATGGGGTGAGGGGGCGGTTATGGGGTCATGGGATGGTTATGGGGTCATGGGGGCAGTTATGGGGTGGAGGTGGCGGTTTTGGGGTCAGGGGGTGGTTTTGGGGTCAGGGGGTGGTTATGGGGTGAGGGGAGCGGTTATGGGGTGAGGGGGCTGTTATGGGGTCAGGGGGGCGGTTATGGGGTCATGGGGGCGGTTATGGGGCAGGGGGCGGTTATGGGGTGAGGGGGCGGTTATGGGGGCGGTTATGGTGTCATGGGGGCGGTTATGGGGTCATGGGGCGGTTATGGGGTGAGGGGGCGGTTATGGGGTCAGGGGGTGGTTTTGGCGGTCTGGGGTCCCCTGGGGGTCACTGGGATTTGGGAAGGGGTCCTGGGAGGTCACTGGGATTTTTTGGGGGAGGAGGGGGAGGGTTTTGAGGGGGGAGGCGTCCTCGGGAATTTTTGGGGTGGGTCCCTTTGGAATTTTGGGGGGGGAGGGGTCACTGGGGGGTCTCTGGTTCATGGGGGGGGCGCAAATTGGGATTTGGGGGGGGGAGGGGTCCGTGGATGGGGGAGGGGCGGCAGCGGAGCTCCCGAGGGTGGGGTGGGAGGAGGGGGAGGGGCAATGGGGGGAGGGGCGGGACCCCCCTGTAAAACTCCACCCGCAAAAACCCCAAAAATCCCCCAAAAATCCCCCAAAAATCCCTCCAAAAATCCCCCAAAAATCCCCCCAAAATTAAAAAAAAACCTTCCCGAGCCCCAAAAAGCCCCGAAATGGCCCCAAAACGCCCCCCCCAGGGCCAGCAACCACGGCATCAGCCTGGACGAGATCCCGGCCGAGCGGCGGCGGAAGCTCGAGAAGGCGCGGCCGGGGCAGGTGCTGAAATAGCCCCGCCCAGCAGGTGAGGAGGCCACGCCCACCTGGTGGGATAAGCCCCGCCCACAGGATGGGATAAGCCCCGCCCAGCAGGTGAGGAGGCCACGCCCACCGGGTGGGATAAGCCCCGCCCACAGGGTGGGATAAGCCCCGCCCACCGGGTGGGATAAGGCCCGCCCACAGGTAGGACACGCCCACAGGTGGGATAAGCCCCGCCCACAGGGTGGGATAAGCCCCGCCCACAGGTAGGACACGCCCACAGGTGGGATAAGCCCCGCCCACAGGTAGGACACGCCCACAGGATGGGATAAGCCCCGCCCACAGGTAGGACACGCCCAAAGGGTGGGATAAGCCCCGCCCACAGGTAGGACACGCCCACAGGGTGGGATAAGCCCCGCCCACAGGGTGGGATAAGCCACACCCATAGCATGGGACAAGCCCTGCCCACAGGTAGGACACGCCCACAGGTGGGATAAGCCCCGCCCACAGGTGGGATAAGCCCCGCCCACAGGCAGGACACGCCCACAGGGTGGGATAAGCCACGCCCACAGACAGGACACGCCCACAGGGTGGGACAAGCCCCGCCCACAGGGTGGGATAAGCCCCGCCCACAGGTAGGACACGCCCACCAGGTGGGATAAGCCACACCCACAGGTAGGACACGCCCACAGGGTGGGATAAGCCCCGCCCACAGGCAGGACACGCCCACAGGGTGGGATAAGCCCCGCCCAGCAGGTGAGGAGGCCACGCCCACAGGGTGGGATAAGCCCCACCCACAGGGTGGGATAAGCCCCACCCACAGGTAGGACACACCCACCAGGTAGGATAAGCCCCGCCCACAGGGTGGGATAAGCCCCGCCCACAGACAGGACACGCCCACAGGGTGGGACAAGCCCCGCCCACAGGTAGGACACGCCCACCCAGGGTGGGATAAGCACCGCCCACCCAGGGTGGGATAAGCCCCGCCCAAAGGGTGGGATAAGCTCCGCCCACAGGTAGGACACGCCCACAGGGTGGGATAAGCCCCGCCCACAGGGTGGGATAAGCCACGCCCAGCAGGTGAGGAGGCCACGCCCACCAGGTGGGATAAGCCCCACCCACGGGGATGGGATAAGCCCCGCCCACAGGTAGGACACACCCAGCGGGTGGGATAAGCCCCGCCCACAGGTAGGACACGCCCACAGGGTGGGATAAGCCACGCCCCATTTAGGACACGCCCACAGGGTGGGATAAGCCACGCCCCATTTAGGACACGCCCACAGGGTGGGATAAGCCCCGCCCGCAGGTAGGACACGCCCACAGGGTGGGATAAGCCCCACCCCATTTAGGACACGCCCACAGGGTGGGATAAGCCCCGCCCACAGGTAGGACACGCCCACAGGGTGGGATAAGCCCCGCCCACAGGTAGGACACGCCCTCCATGCGAGCCCCGCCCCCACCTGGCCACACCCCCCATAATTGATCTGTCCCCTCCCCAGCTCATTTGCATCTCATTATCCCCACAGCTGAAGGCGGCCTCGCCCCGCCCCCCCCGAGGGGCGGAGCCAGCGGTGATTGGCTGCCGAGGGACCCCGCCCTGCTGACGTCACAGGAGGCGGAGCCTGGGAGAGACAAGGGGGCAAAGGGGGCGGGGCCTGTCCCTTTAAGGGGCGTGGTTTGAGCGGGAGGGGGCGGGGCTTGGCTCAAAAGGGGGCGGGGCTTGATCGGGGGCGTGGTTTGATCCGGGGCGGGGCCCCCGGCAGCCAATAGGAGCCCGGCTCTCAGGGGATGTTTGTCCAATCAGAGCCCAGGGCGGCCATCTTGGCCCAGCAGCGCCAGCCAATGGCGGCGCAGCTCCGCTCTTAAAGGGCCAGCGCGCGGCGTTTGTGTTCCGGCTCGGTTTCTTCCTGGATTTTTCCCTTTTTCCCCCATTCCCGAGGCCCCGCCCCCTCCCTCCGCCCCTCCCCCACCCCCGTAGAGCCCCCAATAAATTCGATCCCAAAGATTTTGGTAGGAAAAAACGGGAATTTGGTTCAAAGGGACGCGGCAGCCGCCATATTGGGGGATGAGGCCACGGCAGCCATGTTGGGGTGGGGCTATGGCGGCCATGTTGGGATGTGGCCATGGCGGCCATCTTGGGGGCGGGGATATGGCGGCCATCTTGGGGGTGGGGATATGGTGGCCATATAGGGGGCGGGGCTATGGGCACCATCTTGGGGGCAGGGGTATGGTGGCCATATTGGGATGGGGCTACGGTGGCCATCTTGGGGGCAGAGCCATGGCTGCCATTCCGGGGGTGGGAGCATGGCCGCCATCTTGGGGAGGAGCCATGGCAGCCATCTTGGGGGTGGGAGCATGGCCGCCATCTTGGGGTGGGGCTATGGTGGCCATTGTGGGGGTGGGGCCATGGCAGCCATATTGGGATGGGGCTATGATGGCCATTGTGGGGGGGTGGGGCAATGGCGGCCATCTTGGGGGTGGGGCTATGGTGGCCATATTGGGGCGGGGCCATGGCCGCCATCTTGAGGGTGGGGCCATGGCAGCCATATTGGGCAGGGCTATGACGGCCATTGTGGGGGTGGGGCAATGGCAGCCATCTTGGGGCTGGGCTATGGTGGCAAATTTGGGCGTGGGGCCATGGCCGCCATATTGGGGTGGGGCTATGGTGGCCATTGTGGGGGTGGGGCTATGGCGGCCATCTTGGGGCTGGGCCCATGGCAGCCATCTTGGGGCTGGGGTCATGGCAGCCATCTTGGGGTGGGGCTATGGCGGCCATCTTGGGGCTGGGCCCATGGCAGCCATCTTGGGGCTGGGCCCATGGCAGCCATCTTGGGGCTGGGGTCATGGCAGCCATCTTGGGGTGGGGCTATGGTGGCCATCTTGGGGGCGGGGATATGGCGGCCATCTTGGGGGTGGGGCTATGGGCACCATCTTGGGGCACGGCTACGGTGGCCATCTTAGGGGTGGGGCCATCGTGGCCATCTTGGGGGTGGGAGCATGACAGCCATCTTGGGATCAGAGCCATGGCGGCCATCTTGAGGCGGTGCTATGGTGGCCATATTGGGGCGGGGCCATGGCCGCCATCTTGAGGGTGGGGCCATGGCAGCCATACTGGGGTGGGGCTATGATGGCCATGGGGGCGGTGGGGCTATGGCGGCCATCTTGGGGGTGGGGCTATGGGCACCATCTTGGGGCATGGTTACGGTGGCCATCTTAGGGGTGGGGCCATGGTGGCCATCTTGGGGGTGGGGCTATGGGCACCATCTTGGGGCATGGTTACGGTGGCCATCTTAGGGGTGGGGCTATGGCGGCCATCTTGGGGGTGGGGCTACGGGCACCATCTTGGAGCACGGCTACAGTGGCCATCTGAGGGGTGGGGCCACGGTGGCCATCTTGGGGGTGGGGCTATTGTGGCCATCTTAGGGGTGGGGCCATAGTGGCCATCTTGGGGGTGAGGCCATGGTGGCCATCTTGGGGGTGGGGCCATGGCAGCCATATTGGGGGTGGGGCTATGATGGCCATTGTGGGGGGGTGGGCAATGGCGGCCATCTTGGGGGTGGGGCTATGGTGGCCATATTGGGGCGGGGCCATGGCCGCCATCTTGAGGGTGGGGCCGTGGCAGCCATATTGGGGTGGGGCTATGGTTGCCATTGTGGGGGTGGGGCAATGGCAGCCATCTTGGGGCTGGGCTATGGTGGCCAATTTGGGGGTGGGGCCATGGCAGCCATCTTGGGGTGGGGCTATGGTGGCCATTGTGGCGGTGGGGCAATGGCGGCCATCTTGGGGGTGGGGCTATGGGCACCATCTTGGGGCACGGCTACGGTGGCCTTCTTAGGGGTGGGGCCATGGTGGCCATCTTGGGGGTGGGAGCATGACAGCCATCTTGGGATCAGAGCCATGGCGGCCATCTTGAGGCGGTGCTATGGTGGCCATATTGGGGCGGGGCCATGGCCGCCATCTTGAGGGTGGGGCCGTGGCAGCCATATTGGGGTGGGGCTATGATGGCCATGGGGGTGGTGGGGCTATGGCGGCCATCTTGGGGGTGGGGCTATGGGCACCATCTTGGGGCCAGGGCCATGGCAGCCATCTTGGGGGCGGGGCCATGGCAGCCATATTGGGGTGGGGCTATGATGGCCATGGGGGGGTGGGGCAATGGCAGCCATCTTGGGGCTGGGCTATGGTGGCCAATTTGGGGGTGGGGCCATGGCCGCCATCTTGGGGTGGGGCTATGGTGGCCATTGTGGCGGTGGGGCAATGGCAGCCATCTTGGGGGTGGGGCTATGGGCACCATCTTGGAGCACGGCTACAGTGGCCATCTTAGGGGTGGGGCCACGGTGGCCATCTTGGGGGTGGGAGCATGACAGCCATCTTGGGATCAGAGCCATGGCGGCCATCTTGAGGCGGTGCTATGGTGGCCATATTGGGGCGGGGCCATGGCCGCCATCTTGAGGGTGGGGCCGTGGCAGCCATATTGGGCAGGGCTATGACGGCCATTGTGGGAGTGGGGCTATGGAAGCCATCTTGGGGCTGGGCTATGGTGGCCAAGTTGGGGGTGGGGCCATGGCAGCCATACTGGGGTGGGGCTATGGTGGCCATTATGGGGGTGGGGCAATGGCGGCCATCTTGGGGCTGGGCCCATGGCAGCCATCTTGGGGCTGGGCCCATGGCAGCCATCTTGGGGCTGGGGTCATGGCAGTCATATTGGGGTGGGGTTATGGTGGCCATTGTGGCGGTGGGGCAATGGCGGCCATCTTGGGGCTGGGCCCATGGCAGCCATCTTGGGGCTGGGGTCATGGCAGCCATATTGGGGTGGGGTTATGGTGGCCATTGTGGGGGTGGGGCAATGGCGGCCATCTTGGGGCTGGGCCCATGGCAGCCATCTTGGGGCTGGGGCTATGGTGGCCATCTTGGGGGTGGGGATATGGCGGCCATATAGGGGGCGGGGCTATGGCGGCCATCTTGGGGGCGGGGCCATGGCCACCATCGTGGGGTGGGGTCACAACAGGGCGTGGCCATTTTGGGGTGGAATCACGACAACAACGGCATTGTGGGCGTGGTCACGGCAGCCATGATGGGGGGAGGGGTCACACCGTCCACTTCAGGCACCTGCGAGGGAGGGTGGGGGGGGTCAGCGGGGTGTGACCCCACCCCCCAAGGAACGGGGTGGTCCCAGTGGCCGCTCTCACCCCTCTCAGCACCCCTTCCCTGGGGTTTCCCCATCTTTTCCCTTTTTCCACCTTTTTTACCCATTTTTTCCCATTTTTTTCCCATTTTCCCAAGTTTTTCCCATTTTCCCCATTTTTTCCTGCACTTTTTCGCATTTCCCCATTTTTCCCCATTTTTTCCTGCACTTTTTCCCAGTTTTCCTATTTATCTTGCCTTTTTCCTACTTCCCCCATTTTTTTCCATTTTCCCCATTTTTTCCCGTTTTCCCCATTTTTTCCTATTTGTTCCTGCACTTCTTTCCCTTTCCCCCGTTTTTTCCCATTTTTTTCCACTTTCCCCATTTTTCTCCATTTTTCCTGCCTTTTTTCCTATTTTTCTCTTTTTCCCCATTTTTTCCCCATTTCCCCCCATTTTTTCCCATTTATTCTGCAATTTTTCTATTTTCCCCCTTTTTCCCCATTTTTTCCTGCCTTTTTTCCTATTTTCCCCTTCTTTTCCCCCTTTTTCCCCATTTCCCCCCATTTTTGCCCATTTCCCCCCATTTTTTCCCATTTTCTCAGTTTTTTCCCTGTTACACTTACCTTTTTTCCTACTTTCCCCATTTTTTACAATTTTTCCCCATTTTTTCCCTTTTTTCCCCCACTTTTTCTCATTTTCCTCTTTTTTCCTGCATTTTTTTCCTATTTTCTGCATTTTTTTCCATTTTCCCCATTTTTGCCCCATTTTTGCCCATTTTTCTCTGTTTTTTCTCGCTTTCCCCCCATTTTTCTCCTGGGTTTTCCCCCGATTTTTCCCCCCCATTTTTTCCCGTTTTCGCCTCATTTTTCCCTGTTTTTTCCCCATTTTTTCCCATTTCCCCCGTTTTTCCCCGTTTTTCCCCATTTTCCCCCATTTTTCCCATTTATTCTGCATTTTTTTCAATTATCCCCATTTTTTTCCTGCCTTTTTTTCCATTTCCCCCGTTTTTTCCCATTTTCCTTATTTTTTTCCCCTTTCCCCCATTTTTCCCATTTCCCCCATTTTCCCCCCATTTATTCTGAATTTTTATCAATTTTCACTGTTTTTTCCGCTTTTTTTCCTATTTTCTGTGTTTTTCCCATTTCTCCCCTTTTATTTCCATTTTCCCCATTTTTTTCTGAATGTTTTCCTATTTTCTGCATTTTTTCCCATTTTCTCCATTTTTTCTGCATTTTTTCCATTTTCCCCATTTTTTCTCATCTTCCCTCCATTTTTCTCCTGGTTTTTCCCCCCCATTCTCCCCTTTTTTCTGCCATTTTCCCCCATTTTTTCCCCTATTTTTTGCCCGTTTTTTTCCCCGTTTTTCCCCCCGTTTTTCCCCATTTTCCCCCATTTTTCCCCATTTTTTGCCCGTTTTTCCCCGTTTTTCTCCATTTTCCCCCATTTTTCCCCATTTTTCCCCATTTTTGCCCGTTTTCCCCCGTTTTTGCCCCGTTCCGTACCTGCTGCCCTGCTGGGTGCCCAGGCAGGGGGTGCAGCCGTCCCTGACCCCGCAGGTGACGCAGGGTCCCACAGAACCCCTTCCTCTCCATTTTCCCCGTTTTTTTCCCTGTTTTTCCCCATTTTCCCCCCATTTTTGCCCATTTTCCCCCCGTTTTTGCCCGTTTTCCCCATTTTTTGCCTGTTTTTCCCTGTTTTGCCCCCATTTTTGCCCGTTTTTCCCCATTTTTTGCCTGTTTTTCCCCATTTTTTCCCCGTTTTTCCCTATTTTTCGCCCGTTTTTTTCCCTGTTTTTCGCCCGTTTTCCCCCGTTTTTGCCCCGTTCCGTACCTGCTGCCCTGCTGGGTGCCCAGGCAGGGGGTGCAGCCGTCCCTGGCCCCGCAGGTGATGCAGGAATGGCCCCGATCCCACAGAACCCATTCCTCTCCATTTTCCCCATTTTTTTCCCCGTTTTTCCCCCGTTTTTTGCCTGTTTTCCCCCGTTTTTGCCCCGTTCCGTACCTGCTGCCCTGCTGGGTGCCCAGGCAGCGGGTGCAGCCGTCCCTGGCCCCGCAGGTGACGCAGGGTCCTACAGAACCCCTTCCTCTCCATTTTGCCCGTTTTTTCCCGTTTTTTCCCCATTTTTTCCCGTTTTTCCCATTTTTCCCCGTTTTTCCCCATTTTTTGCCCGTTTTCCCCCGGTTTTGCCCCGTTCCGTACCTGGTGCCCTGCTGGGTGCCCAGGCAGCGGGTGCAGCAGTACCTGGCCCCGCAGGTGACGCAGGGTCCTACAGAACCCATTCCTCTCCATTTTCCCCATTTTTTTCCCCATTTTTCCCCGTTTTTCGCCCGTTTTCTCCCGTTTTTGCCCCGTTCCGTACCTGGTGTCCTGCTGGGTGCCCAGGCAGGGGGTGCAGCCGTCCCTGGCCCCGCAGGTGACGCAGGAATGGCCCCGATCCCACAGAACCCCTTCCTCTCCATTTTTTGCCCGTTTTTTTCCCCGTTTTTCCCCGTTTTTTTCCCCGTTTTCCCCGTTTTTCCCCGTTTTTTGCCCGTTTTCCCCCGTTTTTGCCCCGTTCCGTACCTGGTGTCCTGGTGGGTGCCCAGGCAGCGGGTGCAGCAGTACCTGGCCCCGCAGGTGACGCAGGTGTAGCCCGAGGGGAAGCCGCAGACGGCGCAGAAGTGGCGCTGCGGCAGCCGGGACGGGGCCGCGCCGGCCGAGACGTAGTTGGGGCCCTCGGCCGCGCTCAGGTTCTGCAGGATTTGGGGTTCCGGGGTTCAGGGGCACGGATCCGGCCCCAAAAGCCCAGAATTCAGCCCCAAAACTGACCCCAAATCCAGCCCAAAATCTAACCCCAAATCCAGCCCCAAATCCAGCTCAAAATCTGACCCCAAATCCAGCCCCAAATCCAGTGCAAAACCCAGAATTCAGCCCCAAAATCTGGCCCCAAATCCACCTGAAAAGCCAGAATTCAGCCCCAAAACTGACCCCAAATCCAGTCCAAAATATAACCCCAAATCCAGCCCCAAATCCAGCGCAAAACCCAGAATTCAGTCCCAAATCTGACCCCAAATCCAGCCCAAAATCTAACCCCAAATCCAGCTCAAAGTCCAGAATTCAGCCCTAAATCCGGCCCCAAATCCAGCCCAAAATGCAAAATCCGACCCCAAATCCAGCCCCAAATCCAGCCCAAAGTCCAGAATTCAGCCCCAAATCCGGCCCCAAATCCACCTCAAAATGCAAAATCCAGCCCCAAATCCAGCCCAAAGTCCAGAATTCAGCCCCAAATCCACCTCAAAATGCAAAATCCGGCCCCAAATCCAGCCCAAAATCCAACCCCAAATCCATCTCAAAATCCATCCCAAAGTCCAGAATTCAACCCCAAATCTAGCTCAAAACCCAGAATTCAGCCCCAAATCTGACCCCAAATTCAGCCCCAAAATCCAACTCCAAGTCCAGAATTCAGCCCCAAATCCGGCCCCAAATCCACCTCAAAATGCAAAATCCAACCCAAAATCCAACCCCAAATCCAACCCAAAGTCCCCAAATCCAGCCCCAAATGCAAAATCCAGCCCCAAATCCAGCCCCAAAATCCAACTCAAAGTCCAGAATTCAGCCCCAAATCCACCTCAAAATGCAAAATCCAGCCCCAAATCCAGCTCAAAACCCAGAATTCAGCCCCAAATCTGACCCCAAATTCAGCCCCAAAATCCAACTCCAAGTCCAGAATTCAGCCCCAAATCCACCTCAAAATGCAAAATCCAGCTCCAAATCCGGCCCCAAAATCAAAGTTCCCCTCAAATTCCCTCCCAAACCCCAAACTCCCCCAAATTCTCCCCCCCAGGAACCCCAAAATCCCAAATCCCTCCAAATCCTCCCCAAATTTTCCCCCAGGAACCCCCCAAAACCCCCAAATCCCCCAAATTCTCTCCCCAAACCTGAACCCCCCCAAATTTCCCCCCAGGACCCACTAAAATCCCAAATTCCCCTCCCAAATCCCCCCCAACCCCCAAATTTCCTCCCCAAACCCCCAAATCCCCTCCAAATTCCCTCCCAGGACCCCCCAAAACCCCAAATTCCCCCCCAAATTCTCCTCCCAAACCCAAACCCCCCCCCCCCAAAATTTCCCCCAGGACCCCCCACCCCCCAAATTCCCCCCAAATTTTCCCCCCCAAATCCCAAAATCCCCTCCAATTTCCCCCCAGGATCCCGCCAAAACCCCAAATTCCCCCCCAAATTCTCCCCCCCGGAACCCAAAATCCCCCCAAATCCCCCCCAGGACCCTCCAAAACCCCAAATTTCCCCAAAAATCCGCCCCTAAACCCCAAATCCTCCCAAAATTTCCCTCCAGGACCCTCCTAAAACCCCAAAATCCCCTCCAAATTCTCCCCCAGGACCCCCCCAAAACCCCAAATTGCCCCCAAATTCTCCCCCCCAATACCCGAAATGCCCCCAAATCCCCCCCAGGACCCCCCAAATCCCCCCCAGGACCCCCCAAATTCCCCCCCCCGGCCCCACCTGCTCCTCCAGCAGCGCCTGGAAGTTTTTCCGGAAGCGAACCTTGAAGTGATCCCCGCGCGTCTTCTTCTTCTTCTTCCCTGGGACCCCCCCAGAGTCACCGGGGGGACCCCAAAACCGACCCCCACCACCCTGGGACCCCCCCCAGAGTCACCGGGGGGACCCCAAAACCGACCCCCACCACCCTGGGACCCCCGGGGGGACCCCAAAACCGACCCCCCTGACCTTGGGACCCCCAGAACCCCCCCAGAACCCCCAAATCCCCCATTCCCGATCCCCAGGACCCCCAGAACCCCCAAATCCCCCATTCCTGATCCCCCAGAACCCCCAAATCCCCCATTCCCGATCCCCAGGACCCCCCAAATCCCCCATTCCCGACCCCCCAGAGCCCCGGTTCCGGTCTCGGCGGTGTCGCTGAAGTGCGGGAGGCTCTGAGACCCCCGGGACCCCCCAAATCCCCCATTCCCGATCCCCAGGACCCCCCCAAATCCCCCATTCCCGATCCCCAGAACCCCCCCAAATCCCCCATTCCCGATCCCCAGAACCCCCAGGACCCCCCAAATCCCCCATTCCCGATCCCCAGAACCCCCAGGACCCCCCAAATCCCCCATTCCCGATCCCCCAGGACCCCCCAAATCCCCCATTCCCGATCCTCAGGACGACCCCCAGGACCCCCAAATCCCCCATTCCTGATCCCCAGAACCCCCAGGACCCCCCAAATCCCCCATTCCCGATCTCCAGAACCCCCAAATCCCCCATTCCCGATCCCCAGAACCCCCAGGACACCCCAAATCCCCCATTCCCGACACCCCAGGACCCCCCAAATCCCCCATTCCCGACCCCCCAGGACCCCCAGGACCCCCCAAATCCCCCATTCCCGATCCCCCCGAACCCCCAGAGCCCCGGTTCCGGTCTCGGCGGTGTCGCTGAAGTGCGGGAGGCTCTGAGACCCCCGGGACCCCCCAAATCCCCCATTCCCGACCCCCAGGACCGCCAGAACCCCCAAATCCCCCATTCCCAATCCCCAGAACCCCCAAAAATCCCCCCAAATTCCCCATTCCTGATCCCCAGAACCCCCAGGACCCCCCAAATCCCCCATTCCCGATCCCCAGGACCCCCCAAATCCCCCATTCCTGATCCCCAGAACCCCCAGGACTCCCCAAATCCCCCATTCCCGATCCCCAGAACCCCCAGGACCCCCCAAATCCCCCATTCCCGATCCCCCCGAACCCCCAGAGCCCCGGTTCCGGTCTCGGCGGTGTCGCTGAAGCACGGGAGGCTCTGAGACCCCCGGGACCCCCCAAATCCCCCATTCCTGATCCCCAGAACCCCCCCAAATCCCCCATTCCCGATCCCCAGGACCCCCAAATCCCCCATTCCCGATCCCCCGAACCCCCAGGACCCCCCAAATCCCCCATTCCCGACCCCCCGGACCCCCAGAGCCCCGTACTGGTCTCGGCGGTGTCGCTGAAGTGCGGGAGGCTCTGAGACCCCCGGGACCCCCCAAATCCCCCATTCCCGATCCCCAGAACCCCCAAATCCCCCATTCCCGATCCCCCAGGACCCCCAAATCCCCCATTCCCGACCCCCAGGACCCCCAGAACCCCCAAATCCCCCATTCCCGATCCCCAGAACCCTCAAAAATCCCCCCAAATTCCCAATTCCTGATCCCCAGAACCCCCAGGACCCCCCAAATCCCCCATTCCCGATCCCCAGGACCCCCCAAATCCCCCATTCCCGACCCCCAGGACCCCCCAAATCCCCCATTCCCGATCCCCAGAACCCCCAGGACCCCCCAAATCCCCCATTCCCGACCCCCAGGACCCCCCAAATCCCCCATTCCCGACCCCCAGGACCCCCCAGGACCCCCCAAATCCCCCATTCCCGACCCCCCGGACCCCCAGAGCCCCGGTACCGGTCTCGGCGGTGTCGCTGAAGTGCGGGAGGCTCTGAGACCCCCGGGACCCCCCAAATCCCCCATTCCCGACCCCCAGGACCCCCCAGGACCCCCCAAATCCCCCATTCCCGACCCCCCGGACCCCCAGAGCCCCCGTACCGGTCTCGGCGGTGTCGCTGAAGTGCGGTAGCCGCTTCCCGGGCCGGGGTAGCCCCGCCTGGGGGTCGTCGCCGAAGTTGTCGTTCTCCAGCGCCTCGAGCTGCCGGTGCAGCCGCCGCTGCCGCGTGGCCCCGTCCAGGACCCTCCGAGGAGCCCCCTCGGGCACCCGGGCTGGCCACGGGGCGAGGGCGAGTCAGGGGGACCCCCCAAAAAACCCGGGGATCGCCCCAAGGAGCGGCGACCCCCAAAAATCCCGGCCGGTGCCGATCGACCCCGTCCGGAGGCTCTGAAGGGTCCCGAGGGGTGGGGAGGGGGCGTTGAGACCCCTGGGGAGCCCCTCAGGAATGGGGGAAGTCCCCCCAAAAACCGGGGACCCCCAAAAAACTCGGGGACCCCCCATGGGAACCCCCTAAAAAGAACCGGCGACCCCAAAAATCGGGACCCTCCCGGTGCCGATTGACCCCATCCGGGAGGCTCTGAGGGGTCCCGAGGGGTGGGGAGGGGGCGTTGAGACCCCCGGGGAGCCCCTCAGGAATGGGGGAACCCCCCCAAAAACCGGGGATCCCCAAAAAAATCGGGGACCCCCCATGGGAACCCCCTAAAAAGAACCTGTGACCCCCAAAAATCCCGGCCGGTGCTGATTGACCCCATCTGGAGGCTCCGAGGGGTCCCTTGGGGTGGGGAGGGGGCATTGAGACCCCCGGGGAGCCCCTCAGGAATGGGGGAAACCCCCCAAAAACGGGGGATCCCCCAAAAAAATCGGGGACCCCCCATGGGAACCCCCTAAAAAGAACCGGTGACCCCCAAAAATCCCGGCCGGTGCTGATCGACCCCGTCTGGAGGCTCCGAGGGGTCCCGAGGGGTGGGGAGGGGGCGTTGAGACCCCCGGGGAGCCCCTCAGGAATGGGGGAACCCCCCCAAAAACCGGGGATCCCCCAAAAACCGGGGACCCTCCCGGAGCCCCATCCAGGACCTGCCCCCACCCCCCAGAGACCCCCAGGACCCCCCGGGACTCCCCAAAATGGGCACTGAGACCCCTCAGGACCCCCCAAATCGACCCCGGGACCCCCCAAAATGGGCACTGAGACCCCTCAGGACCCCCCAAATCGACCCCGGGACCCCCAAAATGGGCACTGAGACCCCTCAGGACCCTCCGGGAGTCCCCAAAATGGGCCCTGAGACCCCTCAGGGCCCCACAGGACCCCCAAAATCGACCCCAGGACCCCCCAAAATGGGCCCTGAGACCCCTCAGGGGCCCCCAGGACGCCCCAAAATGGGCACTGAGACCCCTCAGGACGCCCTGGGACCCCCAAATTGACCCCGGGACCCCCCAAAAAGGGCACTGAGACCCCTCAGGACTCACCAGGACCCCCACAATCGACCCCAGGACCCCCCAAAATGGGCCCTGAGACCCCTCAGGACCCTCCGGGACTCCCCAAAATGGGCACTGAGACCCCTCAGAACCCCCCAAATCGACCCCGGGACCCCCCAAAATGGGCACCGAGACCCCTCTGGACCCCCCAAATGGGCACCGAGACCGGTCAGAACCCCCCGGGACCCCCCAAAATGGGCCCTGAGACCCCTCAGGACCCCCCAGATTGACCCCGGGACCCCCCAAAATGGGCCCTGAGACCCCTCAGGACCCCCCAAATCGACCCCGGGACCCCCCAAAATGGGCACTGAGACCCCTCTGGACCCCCCAAATGGGCACCGAGACCGGTCAGAACCCCCCGGGACCCCCCAAAAAGGGCCCTGAGACCCCTCAGGACCCTCCGGGACCCCCCAAAATGAGCACTGAGACCCCTCAGGACCCCCCAAATTGACCCCGGGACCCCCCAAAATGGGCCCTGAGACCCCTCAGGACCCTCCGGGACTCCCCAAAATGAGCACTGAGACCCCTCAGGACCCCCCAAATTGACCCCGGGACCCCCCAAAATGGGCCCTGAGACCCCTCAGGACCCTCCGGGACTCCCCAAAATGGGCACTGAGACCCCTCAGGACCCCCCAAATCGACCCCGGGACTCCCCAAAATGGGCACTGAGACCCCTCAGGACCCCCCAAATCGACCCCGGGACGCCCCAAAATGGGCCCTGAGACCCCTCAGGACCCCCCAAATCGACCCCGGGACGCCCCAAAATGGGCACTGAGACCCCTCAGGACCCCCCAAATCGACCCCGGGACCCCCCAAAATGGGCACTGAGACCCCTCTGGACCCCCCAAATGGGCACCGAGACCGGTCAGAACCCCCCGGGACCCCCCAAAATGGGCCCTGAGACCCCTCAGGACCCTCCGGGACCCCCCAAAATGAGCACTGAGACCCCTCAGGACCCCCCAAATTGACCCCGGGACCCCCCAAAATGGGCCCTGAGACCCCTCAGGGCCCCCCGGGACCCCCAAAATGGGCACTGAGACCCCTCAGGACCCCCCAAATCGACCCCGGGACTCCCAAAATGGGCACCGAGACCCCTCAGGACTCCCCGGGACCCCCAAAATGGGCACTGAGACCCCTCAGGACCCCCCAAATCGACCCCGGGACTCCCAAAATGGGCACTGAGACCCCTCAGGACCCCCCGGGACCCCCAAAATGGGCACCGAGACCCCTCAGGAGCCCCCAAATCGACCGCGGGACCCCCTAAAAAGGGCACTGGGACCCCCCAAAATGGGCACTGAGACCCCTCAGGACCCCCCAAATCGACCCCGGGACTCCCAAAATGGGCACCGAGACCCCTCAGGACTCCCCGGGACCCCCAAAATGGGCACTGAGACCCCTCAGGACCCCCCAAATCGACCCCGGGACTCCCAAAATGGGCACTGAGACCCCTCAGGACCCCCCGGGACCCCCAAAATGGGCACCGAGACCCCTCAGGAGCCCCCAAAGCGACCCCAGGACCCCTCAAAAAGGGCACTGGGACCCCCAAAAAGGGCCCTGAGACCCCTCAGGACCCCCCAAATCGACCCCGGGACTCCCCAAAATGGGCACCGAGACCCTTCAGGACCCCCAAAATGGGCACCGAGACCGGTCAGGACCCCCCGGGACCCCCCAAAAGGGGCACTGAGACCCCTCAGGACCCCCCAAATCGACCCCGGGACTCCCAAAATGGGCACCGAGACCCCTCAGGACTCCCCGGGACCCCCCAAACCGACCCCGGCACCCCAGAGGACCCTTCAGAACCCCCCCAACAGACCCCAGCACCCCTCAGAACCCCCCCGGGACCCCTCAAAGCCACACCGGGAGGCCCCAAAAGGGGCTCGGGACCCCCCGGCACCCCCAAACCGGGAACCCTCCGGCACCCCAGGACTCTCCCGGGACACCGGGACCGCAGAACCCCCTCAGAACCCCCGGGGACCTCCCCGAACCGTCCCCGGGACCCCCCCAAAAGAACCCCGGGACCCCTCTCGCCCCTCTCCCCTCACCCGACGTCTTCTTCTCCCCCATCATGAGGCGACTTCCGGCCGCGCGCGCGCCACTTCCGCCCTCACTGGCGCCACTTCCGCCCTCACCCGTGGCCGCCATCTTGAGCGCGGCGCCAAGCCCCGCCCCTTCCGCCCGCCGCCATCTTGAGTGTGGCTCCCCCCTCACGAAGCCACGCCCCTTTTTGGTTTTTTTAAACTCCTGGCAACGTGGCACCCCGGCCCTGACCCCGCCCCCCGGCGCTGATTGGCGGAGGGGGCGGAGCGGCGGGAGGCGATTGGCTGAGGCGCGGCGGGAAGCCCCGCCCCTCGGCGCAGGCCCCGCCCCCCCGCGCCATGGCCGCGCTGGCGGTGCCGCTGCTGCTGCTGCTGCTGCTGAGGAGCCCCCCCGGGACCCCCCAGAGCTGCCCCAAAAACCCCCCCGGGACCCCCCAGATCTGCCCCGAAACCCCCCCCGGGACCCCCCAGAGCTGCCCCAAAAACCCCCCCGGGACCTCCCCCGGCAGCGCCCCGAGCCCCTCCGGGAACGGTGAGCGGGAACGGGGGGCGGGGGCGGGGGGGCGGGGAAGGGTCAGGGGTCAGTGGGGAGGGGTCAGTGGGGGTCAGTGGGGAGGGGTCAGGAGTCAGTGGGGGTCAGTGGGGAGGGGTCAGGAGTCAGTGGGGAGGGTCAGGGGTCACTGGGGGGTCAGGGGTCAGTGGGGAGGGGTCAGGGGGTCACTGGGGAGGGGTTGGGGTCACTGGGGGTCAGTGGGGAGGGTCAGGGGTCACTGGGGGTCACTGGGGGGTCAGGGGTCAGTGGGGAGGGGTCAGGGGTCACTGGGGGTCACTGGGGAGGGGTCAGGGGTCAGTGGGGAGGGGTCAGTGGGGGTCCTGGGGAGGGTCAGGGGTCAGTGGGGAGGGTCAGGGGTCACTGGGGGTCACTGGGGAGGGGTCAGGGGTCAGTGGGGTGGGGTCAGGAGTCACTGGGGGGTCAAGGGTCAGTGGGGGTCAGTGGGGAGGGGTCAGGGGGTCACTGGGGAGGGTCAGGGGTCACTGGGGAGAGGGGTCGGGGTTGCTGGGGAGGGTCAGGGGTCAGTGGGGGTCCTGGGGAGGGGTCAGTGGTCACTCAGGAGAGGTCAGGAGTCACTGGGGGTCAGTGGGGAGGGGTCAGGGGTCACTGGGGGGAAGTCAGGGGTCACTGGGGGACAGTGGGGAGGGGTCAGGGGTCACTGGGGAGGGGTCAGGGGTCAGTGGGGGTCAGTGGGGAGGGTCAGGGGTCAGTGGGGAGGGGTCAGTGGGGGTCACTGGGGAGGGTCGGGGTCAGTGGGGAGGGTCAGGGGTAACTGGGGGTCAGGTGGCGGAGGGGTCAGGGGTCAGTGGGGAGGGGTGGGGGTAACTGGGGGTCAGGTGGCGGAGGGGTCAGGGGTCACTGGGGAGGGGTGGGGGTCACTGGGGGTCAGGAGGAGGGGGTCAGGGTCACTGCGGGTTATTGGGGAGGGGGGTTGGGGTCGCTGGGGAGGGGTCAGGGGTCACTGGGGGTCCATGGGAAGGGGTCACTGGGGGGGTCAGGGGTCACTGGGGGTCAGTGGGAGGGGGGTCAGGGGTCACTGAGGTCAGGGGGAGAGGGTCAAGGGTCACTGGGGAGGGTCCCAGGGGTCATTGGGTCAGTTTGGGGGTCACTGGGGGGGGTCGCAGGGGTCATTGGGTCACTTTGGGGGTCACTGGGGGAGGTTCAGGGGTCATTGGGTCAGTTTGGGGGTCCCAGGGGTCATTGGGTCACTTTGGGGGTCACTTTGGGGGTCCCAGGGGTCATTGGGTCACTTTGGGGGTCACTTTGGGGGTCCCAGTGGTCATTGGGTCACTTTGGGGGTCACTGGGGGGGTTCCAGTGGTCACTGGGTCACTTTGGGGGTCCCAGGGGTCATTGGGTCACTTTGGGGGTCACTGGGGGGGTTCCAGTGGTCACTGGGTCACTTTGGGGGTCCCAGGGGTCATTGGGTCACTTTGGGGGTCACTGGGGGAGGTTCAGGGGTCATTGGGTCACTTTGGGGGTCACTTTGGGGGTCCCAGGGGTCATTGGGTCACTTTGGGGGTCACTTTGGGGGTCCCAGTGGTCACTGGGTCACTTTGGGGGTCCCAGGGGTCATTGGGTCACTTTGGGGGTCACTGGGGGAGGTTCAGGGGTCATTGGGTCACTTTGGGGGTCACTGGGGGGGGTCCCAGGGGTCATTGGGTCACTTTGGGGGTCACTGGGGGGGTCCCAGGGGTCATTGGGTCACTTCGGGGGTCACTTTGGGGGTCCTAGGGGTCATTGGGTCACTTTGGGGGGTCCCAGGGGTCATTGGGTCACTTTGGGGGTCACTGGGGGGGTCCCAGTGGTCACTGGGTCACTTTGGGGGGTCCCAGGGGTCATTGGGTCACTTCGGGGGTCACTGGGGGGGTCCCAGTGGTCACTGGGTCACTTTGGGGGTCCCAGGGGTCATTGGGTCACTTTGGGGGTCACTGGGGGAGGTTCAGGGGTCATTGGGTCAGTTCGGGGGTCACTGGGGGGGGTCGCAGGGGTCATTGGGTCGCGCTGGGGGTCACTGGGGGTCATTGGGTCACTTTGGGGGTCACTGGGGGAGGTTCAGGGGTCATTGGGTCAGTTTGGGGGTCCCAGGGGTCATTGGGTCACTTTGGGGGTCACTTTGGGGGTCCCAGGGGTCATTGGGTCACTTTGGGGGTCACTGGGGGGGTTCCAGTGGTCACTGGGTCACTTTGGGGGTCCCAGGGGTCATTGGGTCACTTTGGGGGTCACTTTGGGGGTCCCAGGGGTCAGTGGGTCACTTTGGGGGTCACTGGGGGGGTCCCAGGGGTCATTGGGTCACTTTGGGGGTCCCAGGGGTCATTGGGTCAGTTTTGGGGGTCACTGGGGGGGTCGCAGGGTTCATTTGGGGGGGCTCTGACCCCCCCGTGCCCCCCCAGAGGAGCTGCTGGTGCTCACGGTGGCCACGGAGGCCACGGACGGCTACCGGCGGTTCCTCAGATCGGCCCAAACCTTCAACTACAGCGTCCAGGTGGGGGGGGAGGGGAAACTGGGGAGGGGTCCTGGGGGTGGGGGGGGGAGGGGCAGAGCTGGGGGAGGGGTCCTGAGGGTGGGGGGGGGGAGGGGGTGGTCGGGCTTTATTTAATTATTTAATTAATTATTTAATTATCTAATTATTTAATTATTTAATTATTTAATTATTTAATTAATTCTGGGTTTAGTCCGGGTTTCGTTTCGGGGTTTTTGCTCGAATTTGACTTTTTCCTGTGGTTTTTTTTCTAA
This sequence comes from Aphelocoma coerulescens, assembly GCF_041296385.1. NCBI lineage: Eukaryota > Metazoa > Chordata > Aves > Passeriformes > Corvidae > Aphelocoma > Aphelocoma coerulescens. Next base: position 20,095 of record NW_027183624.1, on the reverse strand, counting down.
CGTTTGGTTTTGTTTTCTCTGTTTTCCCCTTTTTTGGACTTTCTCTCCTCGTTTTCCTTTTCCTGCCGCTGCCCCCCCCTCGGCCTCCTGCTGTCGCCCCTTTCCCCCGTTTTCTCCCCAATTTTTCCCCATTTTCCCCCTCTTCACCCTTTTTTCCCCATTTTTCCCCATTTTTCCCCCATTTTTCCCCATTTTTCCTCATTTTCCCCATTTCCCCCATTTTCCCCCATTTTTCCTTGTTTTCCCTGTTTTTTCCCATTTTTCCCCTTTTTCCTCCGATTTTCCCCCATTTTTTCCTCGTATTCACCGTTTTTCCTCATTTTTTCCCTTGCTTCCCCCATTTCCCCTTATTTTTCCACATTTCCCCCCATTTTTTTCCTTGTTTTCCCCATTTTCCCCCATTTTTTCCTCGTTTTTCCCCATTTTCCCCCGATTTTCCCCCATTTTTTCCTCATTTTCACCATTTTTCCTCATTTTCTCCTTGCCTTCCCCATTTTCCCCCATTTTCTTAATTTTTCCCCATTTTCCCCATCTTTTCCCATTTTTCCCTGATTTTCCCCTCTTTTTCCTTGTTTTCACCATTTTTCCTCATTTTTTCCCTTGTTTCCCCCCTTTTACCCATTTTCCCCAATTTTCCCCCATTTTCCCCCATTTTCCCCATTTTTTTCCCGTTTCACCCCATTTTTTCCATGTTTTCCCCATTTTTCCCCATTTTTCCTCATTTTCCCCCATTTTTTCCCATTTTCCCCGTTTTCCCCCATTTTTTCCCATTTTTCCCCGTTTTCCCCCGTTTTCCCCATTTTTTCCTCATTTTTCCCCCATTTTTTACCATTTTCCCATTTTTCTCCATTTTTCCCTGATTTTCCCCCATTTTTTTCTTCTTTTCACCATTTTTCCTCATTCTTCCCTTATTTCCCCCATTTTCCCCATTTTTTCCTTATTTTTTCCCCATTTTTCCTCATTTGCTTCACATTTTTTCCCATTTTCCCCATTTTTCCTTGTTTTCACCATTTTTCCTCATTTTTTTCCTTGTTTCCCCCATTTTCCCCATTTCTTCCTCATTTTTCCCTCATTTTTTCCCATTTTTCCCCGTTTTCCCCTGATTTTCCCCCATTTTTCCCTTGTTTTCCCCATTTTTTCCCCATTTTTCCCCATTTTTTCCTCATTTTCCCCCATTTTTCCCCATTTTCCCCTGATTTTCCCCCATTTCTTCCTTGTTTTCACCATTTTTCCTCATTTTTTCCCATGTTTTCCCCATTCATTCCCCATTCATTCCCATTCATTCCCCATTTATCTCCACTCATTCCCCATTCATTCCCATTCATTCTCTGTTCCTTCCTGATTATTTCCCCATTCATTCCCTATTTATCCTCCGTTTATCCCCTATTCATTCCCCATTCATTCCCCATTCATTCCCGATTATTTCCCCATTTATCCCCCATTTATCCTCCATTCATTCCCATTCATTCCTGATTATTTCCCCCATTCATTCCCCACTTATCCCCCATTTATCCCCCATTCATTCCCCCATTCATTCCCATTTATCCCCCATTTATCCCCATTCATTCCCCATTCGTTCCCATTCATTCCCATTTATCCCCCATTCATTCCCCATTTATCCCCACTCATTCCCATTTATCCCCCATTCATTCCCCCATTTATCCCCCATTTATCCCCCATTCATTCCCCCATTTATCCCCCATTTATCCCCCATTCATTCCCATTCATTCCTGATTATTTCCCCATTCGTTCCCCATTTATCCCCCATTTATCCCCCATTCATTCCCCCATTCATTCCCATTTATCCCCCATTTATCCCCCATTCGTTCCCCATTCATTCCCGATTATTTCCCCATTCATTTCCATTTATCCCCCACTCATTCCCCATTCATTCCCCATTCATTCCCGATTATTTCCCCATTTTTCCCCCCATTTATCCCTTATTCATTCCCATTCATTCCTGATTATTTCCCCATTCGTTCCCCATTTATCCCCCATTTATCCCCCATTCATTCCCCCATTCATTCCCATTTATCCCCCATTTATCCCCCATTCATTCCCCCATTCATTCCCATTTATCCCCCATTTATCCCCCATTTATCCCCCATTCATTCCCCCATTCATTCCCATTTATTCCCCATTTATCCCCCATTCATTCCCCCATTCATTCCCTTTTATCCCCCATTTATCCCCATTCATTCCCCATTCATTCCCCATTCATTCCCATTTATCCCCCATTTATCCCCCATTCATTCCCCCATTCATTCCCATTTATCCCCCATTTATCCCCATTCATTCCCATTTATCCCCCATTCATTCCCCATTCATTCCCCATTTATCCCCCATTCATTCCCCATTTATCCCCCATTTATCCCCCATTTTTCCCCATTCGTTCCCCATTCCCGCCCCCTTTTCCCCCCTTTTTTCCCCATTTTTTCCCCCCCATTTCCCCTCATTCATTCCCCCACCCATCCCCCCTTCACTCCCACCATCATTCCTGTTGTTTTTCCCGTCGTTCCCATTTTTCTCGTCATTCCCATTTTTCCCCTTATTCCCATTTTTCCCGTTGTTTTTCCTGTTATTCTCATTATTCCCGCATTTCCCATCATTCCTGCTGTTATTCCCATTTTTCCCGCTGTTGTTGTTCCCGCTGTTTTTCCCGTTGTTATTCCCGATTTCCCGCTGATTTTCCCCGCTGTCTTTCCCATTGTCGTTCCTGTTGTTTTTCCCGCTGTTTTTCCTGCTGTTTTCCCGTTGTTATTCCCATTTTTCCTGTTGTTATTCCCGTTTTTCCCCTTGTTATTCCCATTTTTCCTGCTGTCATTCCCTCTGTTTTTCCCGCTGTTTTTCTTGTCATTTTTCCCACTGTTTTTCCCGGTTTTCCTCTGTTTTTCCCGTTGTTATTCCCGTTTTTCCCGCTGTCATTCCCGCTGTTTTTCCTGTCGTTGTTCCCGCTGTTGTCTCTCCCGCTGTTGTCGTTCCTGTTGTCGTTCCCACTGTTATTCCCATTTTTCCCGCTGTTGTCCATTTTCCCGGATTCCTGGATTCCCGCTGTTGTCATTCCCGCTGTCATTCCCGCTGTTGTCCTTTTTCCCGGATTCCTGCTCTCATTCCCTCTGTTCCCATTCCCGCTGTTGCCGTTCCCGCTGTTGTCCTTTTTCCTGGGTTCCTGGATTCTTGTTCCCATTCCTGGTGTTATTCCCGCTGTTGTCCTGTTTCCTGCTGTTATTCCTGCTGTTATTCCCATTTTTCCCGCTGTTATTCCCGTTGTCATTCCCGTTGTTATTCCCGTTGTTTTTCCCGCCGTTGCCGTTTCCCGTTGTTATTCCCATTTTTCCCACTGTTGTCCTTTTTCCCGCTGTTCCCATTCCCGCTGTTCCCATTCCCGCTGTTCCCATTCCCGCTGTCTCTCCTGCCGTTGCCCTGTTTCCCGTTGTTCCCATTCCCGCTGTTATTCCCTTGTTTCCCATTGTTTTTCCCGCTGTTTTTCCTGGTGTTATTCCCGCCGTCATTCCCGCTCTTATTCCCGCCGTTATTCCCATTGTCATTCCCACTGTTTTCCCGCTGTTTTCCCGCTGTTTTTCCCGCTGTTGCCCTGTTTCCCGCTGTTTTTCCCGCCGTCATTCCCGCTGTTTTCCCGCCGGTGCCGTATTTCCCGCTGTCATTCCCGCTGTCATTCCCGCTGTCATTCCCGCTGTTTTCCCCGCCGTTTTTCCCGCCATTGCCCTGTTTCCCGCTGTTTTTCCCGCTGGTTTTCCCGCTGGTTTTCCCGCTGGTTTTCCCGCTGTTTTTCCTGCTGGTTTTCCCCCCCGTCATTCCCGCTGTTTTCCCGCCGTTGCCGTGTTTCCTGCTGTTTTTCCCACTGTTATTCCCACTGCTTTTTTCCTGCTGTTTTTCCCGGTGCCGTTGCCGTGTTTCCCATTGTCATTCCCGTTGTCATTCCCGCCATTATTCCTGCCGTCATTCCCGCTGTCATTCCCGCTGTTTTTCCCTCCGTTGCCGTGTTTCCTGTTGTTATTCCCGTTGTCATTCCCGCCGTCATTCCCACTGTCATTCCCGCTGTGTTTCCCGCTGTTTTTCCCGGTGCCGGTGCCGTTTTTCCTGCCGTTGCCCTGTTTCCCATTGTCATTCCCGCCGTTTTTCCCGCCATTTTTCCTGCTGTTTTTCCCTCCGTTGCCCTGTTTCCCGCTGTCATTCCCGCCGTCATTCCCGCTGTTTTTCCTGGTGCCGTGTTTCCCGGTGCCGTTGCCGTGTTTCCCACCGTCATTCCCGCTGTCATTCCCGCTGTTTTTCCCGCCGTCGCCCTGTTTCCCATTGTTATTCCCATTGTTATTCCCATTGTTATTCCCATTGTTATTCCCGCTGTCATTCCCGCTGTCATTCCCGCCGTGTTTCCCGCCGTCATTCCCGCTGTTGTTTTTCCCGCTGTTGTTTTTCCCGCCATGTTTCCCGTTGTCATTCCCGCTGTCATTCCCGCTGTTGTTCCCTCCATTGCCCTGTTTCCCGCTGTTATTCCCGCCATCATTCCCGCTGTTGTCATTCCCGCTGTTCTTTTTCCCGCTGCTGTTTTTCCCGCCGTCATTCCCGCTGTTTTTCCCGCTGTTGTCATTCCCGGTGCCGTTGTCGTTCCCGGTGCCGCTGTCGTTCCCGGTGCCGCTGTCGTTCCCGGTGCCGCTGTCGTTCCCGCTGTCGTTCCCGGTGCCGCTGCCGTTCCCGGTGCCGTTGCCGTTCCCGGTGCCGCTGTCGTTCCCGGTGCTGTTGCCGTTCCCGGTGCTGCTGTCATTCCCGGTGCTCTTTGGTTCCCGGTGCTGTTTGGTTCCCGGTGCCGTTGTCATTCCCGGTGCTGTTGTCGTTCCCGGTGCTGTTTGGTTCCCGGTGCCGTTGCCGTTCCCGGTGCCGCTGTCATTCCCGGTGCCGCTGTCGTTCCCGGTGCCGGTGCCGTTCCCGGTGCCGTTCCTGGTGCCGTTGTCGTTCCCGCTGTCGTTCCCGGTGCCGCTGTCGTTCCCGGTGCCGCTGTTGTTCCCGCTGTCGTTCCCGGTGCCGTTGCCGTTCCCGGTGCCGCTGTCGTTCCTGGTGCCGCTGTTGTTCCCGTTGTCGTTCCCGGTGCCGTTGTCATTCCCGTTGTCGTTCCCGGTGCCGCTGTCGTTCCCGGTGCCGCTGTCGTTCCCGGTGCCGTTCCCGGTGCCGTTCCCGGTGCCGTTCCCGGTGCCGCTGTCGTTCCCGGTGCCGCTGTCGTTCCCGGTGCCGCTGTCGTTCCCGGTGCCGCTGTCGTTCCCGGTGCTGTTGTCGTTCCCGGTGCCGCTGTCATTCCCGGTGCCGTTCCCGGTGTCGTTCCCGGTGCCGTTGCCGGCGCAGACGCTGGGGCTGGGCCGGGCGTGGCGCGGGGGGGGACGTGGCGCGCAGCCCCGGGGGGGGGCAGAAGGTTCGGTGGCTGCGCGCGGCCCTGGCGCCGCTGCGGGGGAGGGGCGGCCTCGTGCTGCTCTTCGTCGACAGGTGCCGGAATTTCGCGGGATTTCGGGGGGTTCGGGGGATTTGGGGGGTTTGGGGGATTTGGGGGGTAAAAAGGGGATTTGGGGGGTTTGGGGGATTTGGGGGATTGGGGGATTTGGGGGGATTGGGGGGGATTTGGGGGATTTTGGGGGGATTGGGGGGGATTTGGGGGATTTGGGGGAATTTGGGGGGGTTTGGGGGATTGGGGGGATTTGGGGGGTTTGGGGGATTTTGGGGGGATTTGGGGGGTTTGGGGGGTTTGGGGGATTTGGGGGGTAAAAAGGGGATTTGGGGGGTTTGGGGGATTTTGGGGGGATTGGGGGGGATTTGGGGGGATTTTGGGGGATTTGGGGGAGTTTGGGGAGTTTGGGGGGATTTGGGGGATTTGGGGGGATTTGGGGGGTTTGGGGGAGTTTGGGGAGTTTGGGGGGATTTTGGGGATTTGGGGGGGATTTGGGGGGTTTGGGGGCTTTGGGGGATTTGGGGGGGATTTGGGGGGTTTGGGGGGATTTGGGGGATTTGGGGAGATTTTGGGGGGGTTTGGGGGGATTTGGGGGGTTTGGGGGTAAAAAGGGGGTTTGGGGGATTTGGGGGGATTGGGGGGATTTTCAGGGATTTGGGGGAATTTGGAGGGATTTGGGGAGATTTGAGGGATTTGGGGGGATTGGGGGGATTTGGGGAGCTTTGGGGGATTTTTGGGGGATTTGGGGGGATTTGGGGGGTAAAAAGGGGATTTGGGGGATTTTGGGGGGATTGGGGGGATTTTCGGGGATTTGGGGGAATTTGGAGGGATTTGGGGAGATTTGGGGGATTTGAGGGATTTGGGGGGGTTTGGGGGGTTTGGGGGGATTTGGGGGGATTTTGGGGGATTGGGAGGATTTGGGGGATTTGGGGGGGTTTGGGGGGGATTGGGGGCATTTGGGGAGGGGTTTGGGGGTAAAAAGGGCATTTGGAGGATTTGGGGAGGATTTAGGGGGTGAAAAGGGGATTTTGGGGGGTAAAAAGGGGATTGGGGGGGTGAAAAGGGGATTTTGAGGGGATTTGAGGGGAATTGGGGAATCTTTGGGGGGGATTTGGGGGATTTGGGGAGGGGTTTGGGGGTAAAAAGGGGATTTGGGGGGGTAAAAAGGGGATTTGGGGGAGTAAAAAGGGGATTTGGGGGATTTGGGGAGGGGTTTTGGGGGTAAAAAGGGGGTTTTGGGGGGATTTGGGGAATTTTGGGAGGGGTTTGGGGGAAACAAGGGGATTGGGGGGGTTTGGGGAATTTTGGGAGGGTTCAGGGGGGTTGGGGGATTTGGGGGGGATTTGGGAGGGGTTTAGGGGGATTTGGGTTTTTTTGGGGGGGGGGTTGGGGTGATTTTGGGGTGTTTCGGGGGGTTTTGGGGGTGGTTTTGGGGCATTTTTGGGGTGATTTTGGTCATTTTTGGGCTCCCTGACCCCGTTTCTCCCCCCCAGCTATGACGTGGTGTTCCCGGGGGTGGTTTGGGGTGATTTTGGGGTGATTTGGGGGGTTTTGGGGTGATTTTGGGGGTTGTGGGATGATTTTGGGGTGTTTTTGGGGGTTTTTGGGGTGGGTTTGGGGCATTTTTGAGGTGATTTTGGCCGTTTTTGGGCTCCCTGACCCCGTTTCTCCCCCCAGCTATGACGTGGTGTTCGCGGGGTTGGTTTTAGGGGTTTTTGGGGTTTTGGGGGTGATTTTGGGGTGTTTTTGGGGGTTTTTGGGGGTGATTTTGGGGGTTGTGGGGTGATTTTGGGGTGTTTTTGGGGTGTTTTTGGGGTGATTTTGGCCGTTTTTGGGCTCCCTGACCCCATTTCTCCCCCCAGCTGTGACAGGGTGTTCCCGGGGTTGGTTTGGGGTGATTTTGGGGGTTTTGGGGTGATTTTGGGGTGATTTTGGGGGTTTTGGGGGTGATTTTGGGCGGTTTTGGGGTGATTTTGGGGCATTTTTGGGGTGATTTTGGGGTGTTTTTGGGGCATTTTTGGGCTCCCTGACCCCGTTTCTCCCCCCCAGCTATGACGTGGTGTTCCCGGGGTTGGTTTGGGGGTTTTTGGGGTGATTTTGGGGTGATTTTAGGGGTTGTGGGGTGATTTTGGGGGATTTTTGGGGTGATTTTGGGGGTTTTTGGGGTGATTTTGGGGGATTTTTGGGGTGATTTTGGGGGTTTTTGGGCTCCCTGACCCCATTTCTCCCCCAGCTATGACGTGGTGTTCCTGGGGTTGGTTTGGGGGTTTTTGGGGTGATTTTGGGGTGATTTTGGGCGGTTTTGGGGTGATTTTGGGGTGTTTTGGGGGTTTTTTGGGGTGATTTTGGCCATTTTTGGGCTCCCTGACCCCATTTCTCCCCCCAGCTATGACAGGGTGTTCCCGGGGTTGGTTTGGGGTGATTTTGGGGTGATTTGGGGGTTTTTGGGGTGATTTTGGGGGTTGTGGGGTGATTTTGGGGTGTTTTTGGGGGTTTTGGGGGTGGTTTTGGGGCATTTTTGAGGTGTTTTTGGCCGTTTTTGGGCTCCCTGACCCCATTTCTCCCCCCAGCTATGACAGGGTGTTCCCGGGGTTGGTTTGGGGTGATTTTGGGGTGATTTTGGGGGTTTTGGGGGTGATTTTGGGCATTTTTGGGGTGATTTTGGGGCATTTTTGAGGTGATTTTGGCCGTTTTTGGGCTCCCTGACCCCATTTCTCCCCCCAGCTATGACGTGGTGTTCGCGGGGTTGGTTTTAGGGGTTTTTGGAGTTTTGGGGTGATTTTGGGGTGTTTTGGGGGGTTTTTTGGGGTGATTTTGGGGGTTGTGGGGTGATTTTGGGGTGTTTTTGGGGGTTTTTGGGGTGATTTTGGCCGTTTTTGGGCTCCCTGACCCCATTTCTCCCCCCAGCTATGACGTGGTGTTCCCGGGGTTGGTTTGGGGTGATTTTGGGGTGATTTTGGGGGTTTTTGGGGTGATTTTGGGGTGTTTTTGGGGTGATTTTGGCCATTTTTGGGCTCCCTGACCCCGTTTCTCCCCCCAGCTATGACGTGGTGTTCCCAGGGTTGGTTTTGGGGTGATTTTGGGGTGATTTTAGGGGTTTTTGGGGTGATTTTGGCCGTTTTTGGGCTCCCTGACCCCATTTCTCCCCCCAGCTATGACAGGGTGTTCCCGGGGTTGGTTTGGGGTGATTTTGGGGTGATTTGGGGGTTTTTGGGGTGATTTTGGGGGTTGTGGGGTGATTTTGGGGTGTTTTTGGGGGTTTTTGGGGTGGGTTTGGGGCATTTTTGAGGTGTTTTTCGCCGTTTTTGGGCTCCCTGACCCCGTTTCTCCCCCCAGCTATGACGTGGTGTTCCCAGGGTTGGTTTTAGGGGTTTTTGGGGTGATTTTGGGGTGTTTTTGGGGGTTTTGGGGTGATTTTGGCCGTTTTTGGGCTCCCTGACCCCGTTTCTCCCCCCAGCTATGACGTGGTGTTCCCGGGGGTGGTTTGGGGTGGTTTTGGGGTGATTTTGGGGTGATTTTGGGGCGATTTTGGCCGTTTTTGGGCTCCCTGACCCCGTTTCTCCCCCCAGCTATGACGTGGTGTTCGCGGCGGGGCCCCAGGAGCTGCTGGCCAAGTTCCGGCGCTCCCGGGCCGGGGTCCTGTTCGCGGCCGAGGGCTTCTGCTGGCCCCAGGAGGGGCTGGCCCGGCTCTACCCCCCAGCGCCCCCCGGGGGGAAGCCCTTCCTCAACTCCGGGGGTACCAGCGGGGCTTGGGGGGGTCCTGAGGGGGATTTGGGGGGTCCTGGGTGGGATTTGGGGGGTCCTGGGTGAGATTTGAGGGGTCCTGAGGGGGTTTGGGTGGTCCTGAGGGGGATTTGGGGGGTCCTGAGGGGGATTGGGGGTGGTTCTGAGGGGGTTTGGGGGGTGCTGAGGGGGTTTGGGGGGTGCTGAGGGGGATTTGGGGGGTCCTGAGGGGGTTTGGGGGGTCCTGGGTGGGATTTGGGGGGTCCTGGGTGAGATTTGGGGGGTCCTGAGGGGGTTTGGGGGTGGTTCTGAGGGGGTTTGGGGGGTCCTGAGGATGATTTGGGGGGTCCTGAGGGGGTCTGGGGGGGTCCTGAGGGGGTTTGGGGGGTCCTGAGGATGATTTGGGGTGGTTCTGAGGGGGTTTGGGGGGTCCTGAGGAGGTTTGGGGGGTCCTGAGGATGATTTGGGGGGTCCTGGGTGGGATTTGGGGGGTCCTGAGGGGGTTTGGGGGTGGTTCTGAGGGGATTTGGGGGGTCCTGAGGATGATTTGGGGGGTCCTGAGGGGGTCTGGGGGGGTCCTGAGGGGGTTTGGGGGGTCCTGAGGATGATTTGGGGTGGTTCTGAGGGGGTTTGGGGGGTCCTGAGGAGGTTTGGGGGGTCCTGAGGATGATTTGGGGGGTCCTGGGTGGGATTTGGGGGGTCCTGAGGGGGTTTGGGGGTGGTTCTGAGGGGATTTGGGGGGTCCTGAGGATGATTTGGGGGGTCCTGAGGGGGTCTGGGGGGGTCCTGAGGGGATTTGGGGGGTCCTGAGGATGATTTGGGGTGGTTCTGAGGGGGTTTGGGGGGTCCTGAGGAGGCTTGGGGGCGTCCTGAGGGGGATTTGGGGGGTCCTGGGTGGGTTTGGGGTGGTCCTGGGTGGGATTTGGGGGGTCCTGAGGGGGTTTGGGTGGTCCTGGGTGGGATTTGGGGGGTCCTGAGGGGGATTTGGGGGGTTCTGAGAGGGTTTGGGGGGTCCTGAGTGGATTTGGGGGGTCCTGAGGAGGTTTTGGGGTGGTTCTGAGGGGATTTGGGGGGTCCTGAGGAGGTTTTGGGGTGGTTCTGAGAGGGTTTGGGGGGTCCTGAGGGGATTTGGGGGGTCCTGAGGAGGTTTTGGGGTGGTTCTGAGAGGGTTTGGGGTGTCCTGAGGGGATTTGGGGGGTCCTGGGTGGGATTTGAGGGGTCCTGAGGGGGATTTGGGGTGGTTCTGAGGGGATTTGGGGGGTCCTGAGGATGATTTGGGGGGTCCTGAGGGGGTCTGGGGGGGTCCTGAGGGGGTTTGGGGGGTCCTGAGGATGATTTGGGGGGTTCTGAGGGGGTTTGGGGGGGTCCTGGGTGGGGTTTGGGGGGTCCTGGGTGGGTTTAGGGGGGTCCTGAGGGGGTTTGGGGGCTTCTGAGGGGGTTTGGGGGGGTCCCAGGTGGGATTTGGGGGGGTCCTGGGTGGGATTTGAGGGGTCCTGAGGGGATTTGGGGGGTCCTGGGTGGGATTTGGGGGGTCCTGGGTGGGATTTGGGGGGTCCTGAGGATGATTTGGGGGGTTCTGAGGGGGTTTGGGGGGTCCTGAGGGGGTTTTGGGGGGGTTCTGAGGGGGTTTGGGGGGTCCTGAGGGGGTCTGGGGGGGTCCTGGGTGGGGTTTGGGGGGTCCTGGGTGGGTTTAGGGGGGTCCTGGGTGGGGTTTGAGGGGTCCTGAGGGGGTTTTGGGGTGGTTCTGAGGGGGTTTGGGGGCTCCTGAGGGGGTTTGGGGGGTCTTGGATGGGATTTGGGGGGTCCTGGGTGGGATTTGGGGGGTCCTGGGTGGGGTTTGGGGGTTCCTGGGTGGGATTTGGGGGGTCCTGGGTGGGATTTGGGGGGTCCTGAGGGGGTTTTGGGGGGTCCTGGGAGGGATTTTCGGGGGACTTGGGGGAGATTGGGGGGTTCTGAGGGGCTTTTTGGGGGTCCCGGGGGTGTTTTTGGGGTGATTCCCACGGTTTTTGGGGTCCCTTTTTAGGGTTTTTGGGGGTACCAGGGCTGTTTTTGGGGTGATTCCCACGGTTTTTAGGGTCCCTTTTAGGGTTTTTGGGGTCCCTTTTAGGGTTTTTGGGGGGTCCCGGGGCTGGTTTTGGGGTGATTCCCACGGTTTTTGGGGTCCCTTTTTAGGGTTTTTGGGGTTACCAGGGCTGTTTTTGGGGTGATTCCCACGGTTTTTGGGGTCCCTTTTAGGGTTTCTGGGGCTCCTGGAGCTGTTTTTGGGGTGATTCCCACGGGTTTTGGGGTCCCTTTTAGGGTTTTTGGAGGTCCCGGGGCTGTTTTTGGGGTGATTCCCATGGTTTTTGGGGTCCCTTTTAGGGTTTTTGGGGTCCCTTTTAGGGTTTTTGGGGGTCCCGGGGCTGGTTTTGGGGTCACCCAGAGGGTTTTGGGGTCCCTTTAGGGTTCGTGGGGTTCGCCCCGGCCCTGTGGGCTCTGGTCGAGCGTTGGCACTTCCGGGACGACGACGACGATCAATTGTTCTACACCCAGCTCTACCTGGACCCCGAGCTCAGGGTGAGCCCCAAAATCCCCCCAAATCACCCCAAAATCACCCCGAAATATCCCAAAAACCTGAGCCCCCAAAGCCCCCAAATCCCACCCAAAATCAGCCCAAAATCACCCTGAAAATATCCCAAAAATCTCAGTCCCCAAAGCCCCCAAATCCCACCCAAAATCCCCCCAAATCACCCCAAAATATCCAAAAAACCTGAGCCCCCAAAGCCCCCAAATCCCACCCAAAATCACCCCAAAATATCCCAAAAACCTGACCCCCAAAGCCCCCAAATCCCACCCAAAATCACCCCAAAATCCACCCAAAAATATCTCAAAAAACCTGAGCCCCCAAAGCCCCCAAATCCCACCCCAAATCCCCAGAAATCACCTCAAAATATCCCAAAATCCCCCAAAAATATTCCAAAAACCCTGACCTTCCACAGCCCCCAAACTTTTCCAAATCCCACCCAAAATCCCCCCAAAATCCCCCAAAATTACCCCAAAATATCCCAAAAATGCCTGACCTTCCACAGCCCCCAAATCCCACCCAAAATCCCCCCAAATCACCCCAAAATATCCCAAAAATGTCCCCAAAAAAAACTGAGTCACCAAAGCCCCCAAATCCCACCCAAAATTCCCCAAAATATCCCAAAAAAACCTGACTTTCCGCAGCCCCCAAACTCCTCCAAATCCCACCCAAAATCACCCCAAAAATACCCCAAAATATCCCAAAAGTGTCCCAAAAATCCTAAGCCCCCAAAGCCCCAAATCCCACCCAAAATCACCCCAAAATATCCCAAAAATATCCGAAAATCCCCTGACCTTCCACAGCCCCCAAAGCCCCCAAATCCCACCCCAAATCCCCCAAAATCCACCCAAAAATATCCCAAAAAACCTGAGCCTGCAAAGCCCCCAAATCCCACCCAAAATCCCCCAAAATCCCCCCAAAATATCCCAAAAATCTGACCTCCAAAGCCCCCAAATCCCACCCAAAATCACCCAAAATCACCCCAAAATATCCCAAAAACCTGACCCCCAAAGCCCCCAAATCCCACCCAAAATCACCCCAAAATCACCCCAAAATATCCAAAAAACCTGAGCCCCCAAAGCCCCCAAATCCCACCCAAAATTCCCCCCAAATCACCCCAAAATATCCCAAAAACCTGACCCCCAAAGCCCCCAAATCCCACCCAAAATCACCCCAAAATCACCCAAAAATATCTCAAAAAACCTGAGCCCCCAAAGCCCCCAAATCCCACCCAAAATCCCCCAAAATCACCCCAAAATATCCCAAAACCCTGAGCCCCCAAAGCCCCCAAATCCCACCCAAAATCACCCCAAAATATCCAAAAAATCTGAGCCCCCAAAGCCCCCAAATCCCACCCAAAATCCCCCAAAATCACCCCAAAATATCCAAAAAATATCCGAAAATCCCCTGACCTTCCACAGCCCCCAAACTGCTCCAAATCCCACCCAAAATCACCCCAAAATATCCCAAAATACCCCAAAATATCCCAAAAACCCTGAGCCCCCAAAGCCCCCAAATCCCACCCAAAATCCCCCCAAAATCACCCCAAAATATCCAAAAAATCTGAGCCCCCAAAGCCCCCAAATCCCACCCAAAATCCCCCCAAAATCACCCCAAAATATCCCAAAACCCTGAGCCCCCAAAGCCCCCAAATCCCACCCAAAATCACCCCAAAATATCCAAAAAATCTGAGCCCCCAAAGCCCCCAAATCCCACCCAAAATCCCCCAAAATATCCCAAAAAAACCTGACTTTCTGCAGCGCCCAAACTCCTCCAAATCCCACCCAAAATCACCCCAAAAATACCCCAAAATATCCCAAAAGTGTCCCAAAAATCCTAAGCCCCCAAAGCCCCAAATCCCACCCAAAATCACCCCAAAATATCCCAAAAATATCCGAAAAAACCCTGACCTTCCACAGCCCCCAAAGCCCCCAAATCCCACCCAAAATCCCCCAAAATCACCCCAAAATATCCCAAAAATCTGAGCCCCGAAAGCCCCCAAATCCCACCCAAAATCCCCAAAATCACCCCAAAATATCCAAAAAACCTGAGCCCCCAAAGACCCCAAATCCCACCCCAAATCCCCAGAAATCACCTCAAAAATATCCCAAAAAACTGAGCCCCCAAAGCCCCAAAATCCCCCAAAAATATCCCAAAAACCCTGACCTTCCACAGCCCCTAAACTTTTCCAAATCCCACCCAAAATCCCCCAAAATTATCCCAAAATATCCCAAAAATATCCCAAAAATACCTGAGCCCCCAAAGCCCCCAAATCCCACCCCAAAATCCCCCCAAAATCACCCCAAAATATCCCAAAAAACCCTGACCTTCCACAGCCCCCAAACTCCTCAAAATCCCCCCAAAATCCCCCCAAAAATATCCCAAAATATCCCAAAAATATCCCAAAAAACCCTGAGCCCCCAAAGCCCCCAAATCCCACCCAAAATTCCCCAAAATCTCCCCAAAACACCCCAAAAAATCCCCTCCAAAGCCCCTCTGACCCCCCCAAATCCATCCGAGGCCCCCCCAAACTCCCCCAAATCCCCTCAGACCCCCCCAAACCCCCCCAAATTTTAGGACCCCCCCCCCAAAATTCCCTTTTTCCCCCCTTAAACCCCCCAAAGACCCCAAAAATCCCTTTTTCCTCCCCAAAATCCCCTCAGACTCCCCCAAATCCCCCCCCAAAATCCCCTCTTACCCCCCCAGGGACCCCTCCAGACCCCCCCAAATTTTAGGGACCCCCCCAAAACCACCCAGGGACCCCAAACCCCCCCAAAAAATCCCTTTTTCCCCCCCCAAACCCCCCCTAAATCACCCCAGACCCCCCCAGGGACCCCTCAAATTTTAGGGACCCCCCCCCCCAAATCCCTTTTTCCTCCCCAAACCCCCCAAAATTTCCCCCAGACCCCCCCCCAGGGAGCCCCCAAACCCCCCCAAATTTTAGGACCCCCCCCCCAAATTCCCCTTTTCCCGCCCTTAACCCCCCAAAAGACCCCAAAAATCCCTTTTTTCTCCCCCAAACCCCCTCAGACCCCCCCCAAAATCCCCCTCTCGCCCCCCCCCCGACCCCTCCCTGACCCCCCCCCCCCCGATTTTTGGGGTCCCCCTGACCCCCCCTGTGCCCCCAGGAGCGGCTGGGCCTGGCCCTGGATCACCACTCCCGAATCTTCCAGAACCTCAACGGGGCCCTCGGTGGGACTGGGGGGGATTTGGGGGGTCCTGGGGGGAATTTGGGGGGGTCCTGGGGGGGTTTGGGGGGTGCTGGGGGGATTTGGGGGGTCCTGGAGGGATTTGGGGGGTCCTGGGGGGATTTTGGGGGGTCCTGGGGGGATTTTGAGGGGATTTTTGGGGGTCCTGGGGGGATTTGGGGGGTCCCGTGTGATTTTTGGGGGGATTTTGGGGGGTCCTAGGGGGAGTCTGGGGGTCCCATGAGGGATTTTGGGGGGTCCTGGGGGGATTTGGGGGGTCCTGGGGGGATTTGGGGGGTCCTGAGGGGGATTTTGGGGGGTCCTGGGGGGATTTGGGGGGAGTCTGGGGGTCCCACGAGGGATTTGGGGGGGTCCTGGGAGGATTTTGGGGGGTCCTGGGGGATTTGGGGGGTCCTGGGGGGATTTTGGGGGGGTCCTGGGGGAATTTGGGGGGTCCTGGGGGGATTTTGGGGAGGTCCCGTGTGATTTTTGGGGGATTTGGGGAGGTTTGGGGGGTCCTGGGGCATTTTGGGGGTCCCACGAGGGATTTGGGGGAGTTTTGGGGGGTCCTGGAAGGATTTGGGGGGTCCTGGGGGGATTTGGGGGGTCCTGGGGGATTATGGGGGGATTTTGGGGGGGATTTGGGGAGTCCTGGAGGGATTTTGGGGCATCCAGGGGGATTTGGGTGAGATTTTGGGGGGTCCCAGGGGGATTTTGGGGGGGTCCCACGTGGTTTGGGGGGGTCCTGGGGGGATTTTTTGGGGTCGTGGGAGAAAATTGGGGGGATCCTGGGGGGATTTTGGGGTTTCCTGGGGGATTTGGGGGGGTCTGGGGAGAATTTGGGGGTTCCTGGGGGTGTTTTGGGGGTGTTTTTGGGGTTTTTGGGGTGGTTTTGGGGGTCCTTGACCCCCTTTTTGCCCCCCCCAGACGAGGTCACGATTCGCTTCGAGCCGGGGGGGAACCGAGTGAGGAACGAGGTCAGCGGGGCCCTGCCGGTGGTGATCCACGGGAACGGCCCCACAAAGGTACCAAAAACCCCCAAATCCACCCCAAAATCCACCCCAAATCCCCCCTGGGGTGATCCACGGAACGGCCCCACAAAGGTACCAAAAACCCCCAAATCCACCCCAAAATCCACCCCAAAATCCACCCAAACCCCCCTGGGGTGATCCACGGGAACGGCCCCACAAAGGTACCAAAAACCCCAAAATCCACCCCAAAATCCACCCCAAAATCCCCCTGGGGTGATCCACGGGAATGGCCCCACAAAGGTACCAAAAACCCCAAAATCCACCCCAAAATCCACCCCAAAACCCCCCCTGGGGTGATCCACGGGAACGGCCCCACAAAGGTACCAAAAACCCCAAAATCCACCCCAAAATCCACCCAAAATCCACCCAAACCCCCCTGGGGTGATCCACGGGAACGGCCCCACAAAGGGACCAAAAACCCCAAATCCACCCCAAAAATCCACCCCAAAACCCCCCTGGGGTGATCCACGGGAACGGCCCCACAAAGGGACCAAAAACCCCCAAATCCACCCCAAATCCACCCCAAAATCCACCCCAAAATCCCCAAAATCCACCCCAAAATCCACCCCAAAACCCCCCTGGGGTGATCCACGGGAACGGCCCCACAGAGGTACCAAAAACCCCAAATGCACCCCAAAATCCCCCCAAAATCCACCCCAAAATACCCCCAAATCCACCCCAAAATCCATCCAAAACTCCTCTGGGGTGATCCATGGGAACGGCCCCACAAAGGGACCAAAAACCCCCAAATCCACCCCAAAATCCGCCCCAAAAATCCACCACAAAATCCACCCCAAAATCCCCAAATCCACCCCAAAATCCACCCCAAAATCCACCCCAAAATCCACCCAAACCCCCCTGGGGTGATCCATGGGAACGGCCCCACAAAGGGGACCAAAAACCCCAAATCCGCCCCAAAATCCACCCCAAAATCCACCCCAAAAATCCCAAATCCACCCCAAAACCCCCCTGGGGTGATCCACGGGAACGGCCCCACAAAGGTACCAAAAACCCCATATCCGCCCCAAAATCCACCCCAAAAACCCCAAATCCACCAAAAATCCACCCCAAAACCCCCCTGGGGTGATCCACGGGAACGGCCCCACAGAGGTACCAAAAACCCCAAATGCACCCCAAAATCCCCCCAAAATCCATCCAAAACCCCTCTGGGGTGATCCATGGGAACGGCCCCACAAAGGGACCAAGAACCCGAAATCCACCCCAAAAATCCCCAAATGCACCCCAAAATCCACCAAAAATCCCCCAAAATCCCCCCAAAATCCACCCCCAAATCCACCCCAAAATCCCCCAAATCCACCCCAAAATCCACCCCAAATCCACCCCCAAATCCACCCCAAATCCACCCCAAAATCCACCCCAAAATCCCCAAATCCATCCCAAAATCCACCAAAAAACCCCAAATCCACCCCAAAACCCCCCTGGGGTGATCCACGGGAACGCCCCACAAAGGGACCAAAAACCCCAAATCTGCCCCAAAATCCACCCCAAAATCCACCCCAAAAATCCACCCCAAAATCCACCCCAAAATCCCCAAATCCACCCCAAAATCCACCAAAAAACCCCAAAATCCACCCCAAAACCCCCCTGGGGTGATCCACGGGAACGGCCCCACAAAGGTACCAAAAACCCCAAAATCCACCCCAAAATCCACCCCAAAATCCACCCCAAAATCCTCCAAATCCACCCCAAAATCCACCCCAAAAACCACCAAATTCACCCCGAAATCCACCCCAAAATCCACCCCAAAATCCACCCCAAAACCCCCCTGGCGTGATCCACAGAAACGGCCCCCACAAAGGGACCAAAAACCCCAAATCCACCCCAAAATCCACCCCAAAATCCACCCCAAAAATCCCTAAATCCACCCCAATCCCCCCCAATCCTCAAAATCCCCCCAAAATCCCCCCAAATCCCACCCGAAACCTTCCCCCAATACCGGGGGGGTCCTTAGGGGGGTTTTGGGGTGGATTTGGGGGGTTTTGGGGTCAGTTTGGGGTGGATTTGGGGAGTTTTGGGGTCAGTTTGGGGTGGATTTGGGGGGTTTTGGGGTCTCTGCGGGGTTTTGGGGTGGATTTGGGGGATTTTGGGGTGGATTTGGGGGGTTTGGGGGGATTTGGGGGAATTTTGGGGTGGATTTGGGTTTGGGGTGGATTTGGGGGAATTTGGGGTCAGTTTGGGAGTTCTCTGGGGGGTTTTGGGGTGGATTTGAGGGATTTTGGGGGTCTCTGCGGGGTTTTGGGTGGATTTGGGGTGGATTCGGGGGGTTTTGGGCTCAGTTTGGGGGATTTTTCGGGGGGGTCTCTGTGGGGTTTTGGGGTGGATTTGGGGGGTGTTTTGGGGGGTCTCTGTGGGGTTTTGGGGTCCCTGGGGGTGTCCCCGATCTCGGGGTGTCCCCAGTGGCCCCGCTGGCCCCGCAGGTGGCCCTGAACTCGCTGGGCCCTGGGGGGGTTTTGGGGTGGATTTGGGGGATTTTGGGGTGGATTTGGGGGGTTTGGGCTCAGTTTGGGGGTTCTCTGGGGGGTTTTGGGGTGGATTTGGGGCATTTTGGGGTCAGTTTGGGGTGGATTTGGGGGATTTTGGGGTGGATTTGGGGGGTTTGGGCTCAGTTTGGGGGGGTTTTGGGGTCAGTTTGGGGTGGATTTGGGGGATTTTGGGGTGGGTTTGGGGCATTTTGGGGTCAGTTTGGGGTGGATTTGGGGGATT
Organism: Aphelocoma coerulescens; assembly: GCF_041296385.1. NCBI lineage: Eukaryota > Metazoa > Chordata > Aves > Passeriformes > Corvidae > Aphelocoma > Aphelocoma coerulescens. Next base: position 1,414 of record NW_027183624.1, on the reverse strand, counting down.
TTGGGGTGGGTTTGGGGCATTTTGGGGTCAGTTTGGGGTGGATTCGGGGGATTTTTAGAGTGGATTTGGGGGATTTCGGGGTGGATTTGGGGGGTGTTTTGGGGGGTCTCTGTGGGGTTTTGGGGTCCCTGGGGGTGTCCCCGATCTCGGGGTGTCCCCAGTGGCCCCGCTGGCCCCGCAGGTGGCCCTGAACTCGCTGGGCCCTGGGGGGTTTTGGGGTGGATTTGGGGATTTTGGGGTGGTTTGGGCTCAGTTTGGGGGGGTTTTGGGGTCAGTTTGGGTGGGTTTGGGGGGATTTTGGGGTGGATTTGGGGGATTTTGGGCTCAGTTGGGGTTGGATTCGGGGGGTTTTGGGCTCAGTTTGGGGGTTCTCTGGGGGGTTTTGGGGTGGATTTGGGGCATTTTGGGGTCAGTTTGGGGTGGATTCGGGGGATTTTGGTGTGGGTTTGGAGGGATTTTGGGGTGGATTTGAGGGGTTTGGGCTCAGTTTGGGGGGGTTTTGGGGTCAGTTTGGGGTGGATTTGGGGGATTTTGGGGTGGATTTGGGGGATTTTGGGGTGGGTTTGGAGGGATTTTGGGGTGGATTTGGGGGGTTTGGGCTCAGTTTGGGGGGGTTTTGGGGTCAGTTTGGGGTGGATTTGGGGGATTTTGGGGTGGGTTTGGGGGGATTTTGGGGTCACTTTGGGGTGGATTCGGGGGATTTTTAGAGTGGATTTGGGGGATTTTGGGGTGGATTTGGGGGGTGTTTGGGGGGTCTCTGTGGGGTTTTGGGGTCCCTGGGGGTGTCCCCGATCTCGGGGTGTCCCCAGTGGCCCCGCTGGCCCCGCAGGTGGCCCTGAACTCGCTGGGCAATTACGTGCCCGGGGGCTGGAGCCCGGGGGGCTGCGGCGACTGCGACAGAGACCTGAGACCCCTCAGGGGGACCCCGGTACGGGGGGGGGGGGGAGGGGCCCGGGGGGGTTTTGGGGGGACTTTGGGGGTCCCAGGGGGGTTTTGGTTGGATTTGGGGGGTCCTGGGGGGGGAGGTTGGGTGGGTTTGGGGGGTCCTGGGAGGATTTGGGGGGTCCTGGGGGGCTTTGGGGAGGTTTTGGGGGGGTCCTGGGGACGTTTTGGGGGGGTCCTGGGGGGCTTTGGGGGGTCCCTGGGGGGCTTTGGGGAGGTTTGGGGGGGTCTTGGGAGGTTTTAGGGGGGTCTAGGGGAATTTTGGGGGGTCCTGGGGGGCTTTGGGGAGGTTTTGGGGGGTCCTGAGGGAATTCTGGGGGGTCCTGGGGGGCTTTGGGAAAGTTTTGGTGGTCCTGGGGAGGTTTTGGAGGAATTTGGGGAGTCCTGGGGAGCTTTGGGAGGTTTTGGGAGTCCTGGAGGATTTTGAGGGGCTCCTGGGGGGCTTTTGGGGGAATTTGGGAGGATTTTGGGG